>NW_026516714.1:0-302344 GCF_025766255.1 Zychaea mexicana
TCGTTTCCTCCACCGACGGATCCAGCGACATTTTGAATCGCGTGCGTCCGTTGATGTTTTCATACTGTGTGTGCAGGTGTTTGCCGATCGCATCGAGTGACTTTTGTGGGACGAGTAAAAATGGGTCGATCCAGCATTCAAGTTTGGCGCACGGGTTGGTCTTGACGACATCCGGTGGATCTGTGCCGATGTTCAGACAGATAACGAGGAGACCTATAATTTGATTACTGTTTAGCAAATACGCTGACTGTTTTCTTCATTTGAACAATATATATACATGCCTGACACTGTTTTAATTCTTTCTCGTAAGCGCTATATATGGTATATATTACAAAGAAACAAACAGAAAAAAAGAAACGAGTTTAGTCAGTTATGTATGTATAAAGAACTATTCGTAGAAAGAAGGACACTATACCCAATCTAGAGACACATTTCGCACAGCTGGATCTGGTTTGGCATTGGTGTCATGTCGTTTGTCAGAAAAGTGTAAAAAGCTTAGAACGTCATCCTCATACACAGCATGGTCAAACCCGTGCCGTACTGTTGAAACAGCTCTTCGTTGTTGTTCATCGTTAGTTGTCGTTGTTCGAGTAGTATCGTGTTCTGCCGTGTTGTCGTTGCGTTCGCCATTAACAAGTGTGCTACTTGTACTGCGCGCGTCTTCGTTATTATTATTATTGCTGTTGTTGTTTGCTGCGTCCGACGCAATGACATGCACCGCTGCGCTGGGCATTGCTTTATATAGTTTTACAACAAGCTTTGCAACTACAGAAAAAAAATGTTTCGTGCAGAACACAATTTGTATATGCATCAAGCAAACGCATTAGCAATTGGGCACTCTTATTCTTTTATTGTTTAATGGTACATTGAGCGTTACCGAAAATGCAAAAAGAAAAAAGTATGGTGGCAAAAAAAAAGGGAATATGATACAAGAGGAAAAAGCTAGTTTCTCCCTTCTATGTTAGCTGCTGCTGGAAACAATGCCAGTCGGTCGGTCGGTCGGGTCAAATAGTTGTGACTGAAGTGCTTGAGACCGAAATCGTGAAAACGGTATGAAAAATTGATAACTGCTGCGGTTGCTATTGCTGACCCAAAGGAGAATACTAGTAACTTAAAAATGTGGGTGACCCTCAACAGCTACAAAACTTGACTTTAAGAAAAACTATGGCTCGGAATCTTCCTCCTAAACCTCGACTTCATAAGCCTATACATATCCAAGGAAGCACTAGTTTTAAAGACGACCTTGGGCTACTCTAGCATACTTTAGCGGGTAAACGTTTCCTTTCAACGAGATCGCTACGTTCAAACCTTGTACATAGCCTTCTTCAGTGGATGCAGCGCAACAATAGTTATATCCTGTTACTAGTATTGATGGCATGTTTCCGAAAGACTGTGTTAAGTCATCGATAAGACGCATATATGGCCCGTTTTAATACAAAACAACGATTGTGTCAAAGCAGCGTTTCGTATGGCGAAGACCGATCATTTGCAATAGTCTAGGTTGATGTTTTCTCCTACATAGCCCTCTTATTTTTAAAAGTTGGAAGAGTTTTCCAATTGAGCTTGTCTTGTCGAAACCGTATAAATCAACTCTTAATTTAAAGCTCTTTTTGTCCGCTTAAATGATGGTTCGTTTAATATTAAAAAAGGCCGAGTCGATGTCTTCCCATTTGCTCGAGATATCTCAAAGATAGAGCCATTTAAAGCATTGGGAACGTGTAGCTGCAAACGCTCAACATTATTGACGAGCGTAAAAGAATAATCATATTAAATCCGCCCTGTCACCTGAAATAGACCGTTCCGCCACAGGTGCGTCGGGACGTGAAGTATTCGACGCATTGCGCGAAGCTGCGCGAACTTACAACACCTCCTTCACATTTTCATTCTTTTGCGCGCCACACTTTCTATCCAACCATGAGCGACGACGATTTTATGCTTGAAGATGACGAAGGGGCAAGTAGCTAGTTTAGGAAAAAGGAAACTGTATAGAAAGCTTCAACAGTGGAGAAAGACGGGGAAAAAGGTACTAAATAAAGGAACTTGGAATTCCTTTTTCTCTTCAGGATTATGACTTCGAGTACGAAGACGACGACGACGACGAACCCGATGCCGACTTAGAAAATCGATATTATAATGCGAAAGGTATAGTTGAAACTGGAGTAGAAAGGACAAATCTCATTCGAATGGAACGATGGATTTAGACGAGGAATTGCTTTAATATGAATGTGTCTCACATTCATTCTAAATGTTGTTAGCCCGCAAGGAGGACGATCCCGAGGGCGCAATCACCGAGTTTCAAGGTGTCGTTGATGCTGAGGAAGAAAAAGGGGATTGGTATGTGCTCTCACACAAACACACACAAAGAAAGCACACGTACCTTCAATTTGGGCCTGAGACACACACGTATAACACATTGATATTAGGGGCTTTAAATCACTCAAACAGATGGCCAAGATATCATTTCATCTGAATAAGCCAGACGACGTACGTGTTATCATCTTGAACCTCGTATGCACAAAAGTGATGATTCGCCTCATAACTTTTTGGGCTTTTGGCTTGTTTAGACTTTAAAATACTACAAGCAACTTCTTACGTATACCAAATCGGCTGTCACCCGCAATTATAGCGAAAAAAGTATCAGCAATATCTTGGATTACGTGTCAACTTCAGACAATATGGCCTTTGTAGAGCAGTTTTATCAGATCTCGTTGGATGCGCTGCAGGAGATGAACAATGAGGTACATTACATTTTCGACTGAGAAATTAGGGGATGGGGAAGTAGAAAGCTAATCACCGGCTATCCGTCCTATCTAGCGTCTGTGGGTCAAGACCAATTTAAAACTGGCCAAACTTTATCTGGATCGCAAGGAATATGGCCGATTACAAAAGGTAAAAAGATGCTCCTATTTCTCTCTCTCTTATACTATCATGAGGAAACAAACCCCCACTCTGAGCTACTGACAACAAAGGGACATTCTAGATCTTACGCGAGTTGCGCAAGGCATGTGAGAGTGGTGACGGCACAGACTACCAAAGAAAAGGCACACATCTTCTTGAAGTGCTTGCACTCGAAATCCAAATGCACACAGAAACAAAAAACAGCAAGAAACTAAAGGTTTGTAAAGGCTCGGTGTCTATATTGGCACGTTGTCGTATCAAGAAAAAAAAATAAGTAATTGATGTATCCTATATAGGAACTCTATCAACAATGTCTGAATGTCAAGTCGGCTATTCCACATCCTCGGATCATGGGTGTTATCCGTGAATGTGGTGGTAAAATGCATATGGGTGAAAGTAAGTTTGGACTGATTCCAACCAAAATCATCTATATTTGCTAGCAAAGATCAAGTAGGGATGTACTGATGCGTTATGAGCATGATTTTTGTTTGAAAATAAACAGAGGAGTGGGATATGGCACAAACAGATTTCTTCGAATCCTTCAAAAACTATGATGAAGCTGGAAGTCCACAACGTATTCAAGTACTTAAGTAAGTGATCCCTACACAAATTTTTGTATATGTCCAAGGTTGTACTGTTCAAGCATATACTGAAGGTCAGCCTACACAAACAGATATTTGGTACTTGCGAATATGTTGACCGAATCACAGATCAACCCGTTCGACTCACAAGAAACCAAGCCATACAAGAACGATCGAGAAATTGTTGCCATGACTAACCTAGTGAGCGCTTTCCAAAGAAAAGATATCCGGGAATTCGAGCGTATCTTGAAAAGTAATCGTCAAGCCATCATGGGTGACTCTTTTATCCGCGCTTACATTGACGATGTTCTGGCAAACATTCGGAAGCAAGTTCTCGTTAAGCTTATCAAGCCCTATACTCGGATAGAGCTTGCGTTTATGGCAAAGGTAATAGACAATCATATTTCTTCTTAAACAACCAAAGACAGCACACCATCCTGAGATAATTGGCTAATTAGCGCCCAACCCTTCCTTTTCCTCATCAATGTAATACCATAGCAACTCAACATCGCGGTCGAAGAAGTTGAGGAACTACTGATAGCTTTGATATTGGATGAAAAGATATCTGGTCGAATCGATCAAGTCAACCAACGACTTGAACTTGAGCAAAGGTAAAGTAATAAATAGCGTAAAGTGGTATATGTATGATTTATTGTTAATCTGTGTGATATGTAGATCTACGGACACTGTGAAATATGAAACAATGGAGAAATGGTCCAATAACCTTTCCAAATTGTGCAAAACCGTTTCCAGTCGTGCTCAATAATAAAACTTTTCCCTCCAACCTCCAAAACATTCCAATTTAATTTTTTACTAGTGAACTTCTTCCACTTTTAGTATCCAAAGTTATTTTGCTGATTATATCCAAGATCGTTCAACGCTGTCAATAACTGAGTGCGGGCTGTCTTGATATCGTCATAATTAAGAGCACTGATGGCCCATTTGGCATGTTTCTGTGCGGCCGCAACACTGCCAGGGTCGAGCATGGGTGTATCTGAAGTACCTGCAGATGTTGATGTTTGTACAGGTGCAGGAGCTGCAACAGGTTGTGGCGGTGGCGGTTGTTGTTTTTGCTGTACGACAGGTGGAGGCGGTGTAGATGTTGTGGGTGGAGGCACATGTGGAAGCGTACTGTTACTGGGCGTGACGGGCGGTGAAGTAGCAGCAGGAGGGGGAGAAGGGTGTTGCGACATAGTAGTAGAAGAAGAAGGTTGACCAGGCGAGGATGGTGTGGCGGAGGCGGGTGGCGGAGGCGTAAAGTTTGGAGGCAGTTCAGCAGAAGCATTACCGGGTAAAGGCGCTGTAAAGTTCGAAGGTGGACTAGGAAATTCGGATATCGAGGCAGGAGGTTGTGCGGGCATGTCTTTATCCAACGCCATTTCTTCATCTTCTTGTTGCTGCTCACCAGGTGCGCCCGGTGTGGGTGTACGACCTTCCCGGAGGGCCTTCATGATATCAGCAGCCTTCCATTTTGCGTACTTAATCTTTGCCTCGATCTATCAAATATGTGTTGTGTGAAACTTCTTACTGTCGCTCATACCAGTCTTTCAGTACAGCTTTTCCCAGTTCCCTACACAGCGTGTTTCACTTATTCATACCTCTGGATCTAAATCATCAAACGTTTTCAAAAGTTCCAAGAAGATGGACGCTGCCAAGAAAGTCTTGGCGGTTTTCCTTTGGTAAAGCAAAACGATAATCAGAACCCCTTTGCATTTAACGCGTGCTTCCATCCCTTTTCTCTCGCCTTCCTCCACACATCATCCAGTTCTTCAACCCATCCACTTACTTGGACGCCTTTCCACTGCGGTCTTCATTGTCAGCATTGAGAAACACTTTGAGTGCAAAGTTTTCAAGATGTGCATAGCCCACCAAATCGCTGGTGATAGCTTCATTATTGGCGCCAAGGGCTGTTTTCACCTAATGTAGAACAAGAATATATGTTAATATCTCATTCTCCCTCATTTATAAATGATCTGCCAAGATTTAATAAGAACTTAAGCTTGGCTCCTTCCCCCTCTCTCCTCATATCAAGCTAAAGGTTGTGTGTATGCGTTGCTTCTATTTTCCTAGAATTACCTGCTCCAATTTATCCAAAAGCTGTGACAAGTACGCATTGGTTTCTTTGTTACTCGGACCTTTGCTAATGGCCATTTTCACCGCATAATATTGAGCTATAAATATAAGGAAAATGAGCTTAAGTGATAAAGAGGAAAAGTGGGAGTTCCCATTACTGTTACTGTTCAAAGTATATTTTGTTAGACCGAGACAATACCATAGTAAGAAACGATAGGATCTCTTTCACTAAGCTCTTGACCACGTTGAATATAGGGTGCAATGTACTTTATATCAGCTGGTATCTCCATTGTGTGTGTGTATGTAAGTTGAGGAAAAAACCAAAAAGGCTAAAGACAGTGACAAGCACCCTCGACACGCGTGTGCATTTTTTTTAGGTACAGCAGGCATTGATCTCAAATTTGATTCGCTCTATAATGTCACCGGGACTTCGACGCAATGCGGGCATTTACAGCTCCACCGCAGATAACAACATCGTGGTAGTGTTGTAGCAGACAATGCGTGTATCATCTTTGAGCAGAATACAATGTTATCGCTTATAATTGAACGTGTAGCAGCTCATAGCCATGTACCCTATCATTCTGGACTCTCACTTTTGCTATAATGTCAATTACAGGTGAAAAGTCAACAATCCCTTGACAAGAAGATGCTCCTTCAATAGTACCACTGTACACACTTGTTTTGGGACGAGTTAAAATTAATTCACTTATTATCAGAAAGCTCACTATCTTTGAATTGTTGTTTTTTATTTTGATATTGTTACTTGAATCTACGCGATGGCGTCTTTTCATCTTTTGTTAAGAAAGAAAGTGAGGAATTGTAACTGCCACGAACGACGAGGCGGATGAATCGAAGTTGACTACAACAGCAGATAGTAGCCTATTTGACAGGTTACACCTCTTGTAGTAGCGGCCGCAGTTGCATGGTGGCTCTGAATGAATTGGGATGGCGGTAAGACACGATGAAAATTGACTAGTATCTTGTTGTCTATTCACTACATAGCTGCAACAAACATGCTAAGAAAGATAGGATAAGATGATGAGGGGTTGCTATATACACACGTCACTCGCTCACTCTCTTTTGCCGATACTATACAGCTACTCTCTTCACCCTTCATCTTGCTTCTTATTGTGCGACAGGATACGTATTATCGTTACAAAAAGCAAGTGAAAAGATGTTATTATTTAAATATGGATGCTCCTAAATCTTTGAAAGATAAATACAATGCTCAACAATGAAGTAGCACTGCACCGTATAGTGTATTCTGCAAAGGGGACACAATCATATTCCTACTCGCAGCTTCAATTTTCAAAGTTGGAACCTACGTACGAAAATACCGGTAAATAAATACGATGTGTTAGATGACAATTATACAGTAGTAACACCACTCGTTATGGTCGGGTTCATGACGGGGACTGGATCTTCTAGATCTGCGACTTTTCTTTTCTGCTTGCCTAGTCATTATTGGTTGTGAAGGACCAGAAGCATCAAGAATAGGCAAAGGAGGGTTTTGTTGATGTGTATTTGTTGCCATACTTTATTTCTTGCCGGCGCCGACGCCGACGCCGTCCGGTCGTGCAATTCAAATCCGCAGTCAGTTCTAATACTTTCCTCTCTAATATACATAACACCATCAATGCCAAGCTTTTCAATGTGAGGCAATATTGCTATATTCTCCGGGTGGAACATCATTGGTCTGCTGATAGAAATGTCATGTTTATAAAAAAAATTGTGCTAATCAACCTATGACCAAAAAAGACATTGAAAAATGCGTAGCCACACACACAAAACACATCCCCATCGCTCTCACTTTTCTCTGTAAATCATGGGAGACCTATAATAATAAAAAGAGATTCTTTGCTTAAAACAGATAATTGAGGTGGTGATCATAACGATGACCGAAGAAATCGAGCTATCATACGTAGTAGTATCAAAATTACTCTTTGTCATGATTGATCCAATCCTATGTCAATTTGTATCATTAGTGTGCCGACGCCACTCTTGTATCTATGATTTGATACATCATACTGCATTGTCATACAAAAAACAAAGTTTCCGTTTTAGAAGAACATATATTTATTTACATTACCATGCCGCAAATAAGAGCAGCGATAAAGGCAATTGAAGAACTCGGGCGTTGCCGGCTATCCCTTTCGTTTGTCGAAGTTTCACTATTACCACGTGCTTTTAACTTAACAGTTTATGTACTACCATTTACAATCGAATTTCCTGAAGTTATCGATGATGTTTAAGGACTCTATTATATCATAGAAAAAGAAGCAGGGTGGTTTAGGGGATATGCATGCGGCGGCGGCGCCAGTATCATCAGCCACAGCCTTTACAGTAATCAAGTTTGAGAACGCATACGATATCTATTCGAAAAAAAAACATGCTGCACAAGGTGCATATAGTGATGATAAAAATGGTACTTATAGCGTTCTGTTACTCTCTGATTTTGTTACTTCCACGACAAGCATTTGGTATTTCTGCTGCGCTGCACCCAAATGAAAAAAAATGGGCATGATGATACTGGCTTATTATGTAACGCAAACAAAATTAAAACCCCAAAGTGTCAAATGAAGAAGGACAGAAAAACGTGTCTTGTTTCTTCAGGCGGGAAAAAATAAGCCATTTACGTAGCTAAGCCCAGTATGTGAAATGCAACATTCTTTTCTCTATGGCTTTGTTCTTGTCAAGGGATTTGAAAAATGAACAAGCCGCCGCTCGCCCCCAAACCTTACTCCACTTTTAAAGGCAGTTTATAGTGAACACAGTATTAAGTGTTTTATGATTCTCATAAAGACGAAGACTTTATTGACATGGGTGGGCTATCGTCGCCAATGGGTGGGGACATATTACTAGGAGTAGTTGTAGCAGCAGTTTTATAGGTAAAAATATTACCCTCCGTACTGTTACTAGATGAGTTCCTGTCATAATCATCGATATCCATCATTGTAGCCATCGATTCCATCTTCTGTTGTATGGGTGGCAATTTTATTCGTTCCTTGACGTCGTCCTTGTTGCTTATACTACTGCTACTTCTGTCATTACAACAATGGTTGTCGGTGCTAACATGCAATGGCTTCTGTCCTCCTATTGATAATGGTGGCGATGGATGGTGGTGTTCTTGTTTGTTCTTGATGCCGGCTGCGGAGAAGGAGGGGGAGCCAGAGGGCGAAGAGGATAAATGAAATGCTGCTTTATTGCATTGATTCTCGTGCCGAACTCTAGAGTCTTTACGTGTGAATGTTTTTGTGCAAAGACTACATTGAAATCGTTCTTGTCGTAAATGCACAGAGTTTTCATGCCGGGACCGATCACGTCGTCTTGTAAAAGACTTTTTGCATTGAGCACAATATTGGTCGCTGGACAACTGTTGTTTTCTATGCTGTTTGTTACGAAGGATATTGGTTCCTGTTGTTGGTTGAGACATCTTAATAGTGGTTAAAATCATATAGAAGCTGTTATTGCAGTGATAAAAGAGAGAAAGAAAGTAAAGATAGCATGAAACATTGGAAAAGGACTTGAGCTTTATATATAGAATTTTTTGACGGCATATAAAAAAAAATTGCAAAAGTAAAACTTAAAATGTATGCATGTATGCGTGTGTGCGTGTGTTGTCGTGCTGAGTGCCTGCGTAGCTGATATGGAAAATGGAAGAAAAACGACTGGTGTAGGAATTTGTGTGCGTGGGGGTTGATAAAACAAAGGGCTCAGTATGTACACAAAATGACAATTTTTCTTATAAAGTAGTAATAGTGGTAGTAGTACTGTTTGATCAAAAATGTTGAGAAGATGGGGCAGGGGTATCATCATCGACAACAGCAAATGACTTGCTTGTGGTTTTCAGTAGCCGGTCGTTATTGCTCATGGGATTTTGTGGGCTGCTGGTAATGGTAGTGGTGATATACATGATGAATGAGGGCATGATCGTGTGTGTGAATGTGTCAGAGATGTATAGAAACAAGAAGAAAAATGCAATATGTGTAATAATGTGTCGTGCTGCGAGCAGTGAAGGCTGCTATGCTAGCATACTAATGCTTTGAAACGTAGTAGATGGCCAAAGGGTGTCAAAGCAGTTCTTGCCATTCTGAACCTTTTTGTTGTTCTTGCCATTTGCCTGCGACTGTGACACTGCTAGCAGTGAGGACGATGGATAAAAACGGCGCATGATGGGGAACAGCATCATATCATTCACTGCGGATGTTGTTGTGCGCCTGCGCTTGGAGACCATAGAACGTGCCAGGATAATATCTTGGATGATGGCTGTATTTCCCTTGATCCGAGCAAGAGACAGTGGCGTATATCCGTTCCGGTCACAGACATTGAGCGCCTCCTCGTGACACATAATTGCTATTTTGCAAGCCAGTCGAGTATATCCCATCCAAACTGCCAGGTGAAGCAGTGTATGACCGCCGTCGTTTGTCGCATGTAGCAGTTCATTGGTTGTGACTCGATATGTATCGAGCGCTTGAATGACCGTGTCCTCCAACGTGGTAGTGGTATTGTCATCGTCATCCTCGGCATCATGATCCGAGGTACCTGCAGCATCATTGTTAGTAGCGCCGCTACCATTATTGTGGTTATGTAGATAAAGTGGACTGTTGTCTCCACCCTGAACGATCCGCATCGCAATTTGTTTGGCATCTAGTAGCTTGCCCGTCGTCTTCAGCCCGACGACTTGCAACGCCAATTCTAATAGGGCCTGATCGTTGGCGTCGTAGTAGGTGAACAGGGGCACATCCTGGCCGTCCAACACGAGCGAGTGCTGCTTAAACGAGACTACCACTGGTCCCGGGTGGGCTGCGGGAGGCAGGAGACATACCAGCGTGTTTGCATTCCAAAAGATGGTCGTAGCTTGATGCTCACCAAAGAGGCACGTGAGGCCCCTGTAAAAGTTGGCTCCCAATACAGTCACCTCACATCCACCATAAGTAGGACCTTGTGCAGGGACAAGGCGCTCGAGCTGTGGCGTCCGAGTTGAGGACAGGTTTTCGGGAGCCACGTATTGCTCCGACATTGCTGGTGGTAGTGGTGGTTGTGGTGGTAATAGTAGCCGATGCTCGAGCGGGTTCAGCACAGGACTCGCGGTCGTTGACGATGTCGATGAGGATGGTGGTGCTAGTGCATGGTGAAGTGCTACTGCTGATGGTGAGGGAGCAGAGGAGGTACTGGTAGCAGCGGTTGCAGTTGTAATAGGCGGAAAGAAAGATAGCGGGTTACCGAACGGGTTACGCTCCTCACCGGGTGTGGGCAAGGACGACGAGTCAAATGCGGTAGTAATTGTGGTGCTATTGTCCAGAATAGAAAAATCACTTGGATCGGCTGCATCCATAGACGGCATATTCTCCATTGCTGCCGCGAGTGTTAAGGACCCTCGGCGGGATGTTGCTGGGGTCACGGGAGCCACTGCTGTGCTTAATCCAGGTGGAGGCAATCTTCGTGCGGGTTTGTTTGTGTTGCTACTGCCGGTGGTGCTATTGCTTTTGTTGCTGGAGGACATTGATAATGATGGTAATGAGGCTGTTTCGAAAGCGCTCCTATCTCGCTTGCGGCTCTTTTGGCGAGTACTTTTATGGTCGTCTGTAATTAAAATGGGTGGGGACATTCCCGTTGCAATGATATCGCCATTATCGGTCTTCATTGTAAATTGCACACTAAATGCCATATTTTTTGTCAACATGACATGATACTGCTGTTGAGTGAAGGATGGTCACTTTAACTTACCAAAAGCCCACTTTCTCATTATGGTGACGGCAATAGCACGTAATTCTTGTGGGGAGAATGGCATCGCCCGAGCTAAAGTTGACCATGGGCCCACAATTGAAAAGCAAGATACGATCCTGTTCAGGGATATCGTCAATAATCAATCGCAGGCGGTCGCTGTTGTTTTTGTGCTGATTTGCTCCGTTTTTAGATCTTTCCGCTCGTTTACGCTGTCAAATAAAGACCACATTTATAAGGGTTATGTAAGCTTCATGTTTCAAATAGGTTCTGGTCCCTTCACTCCTCCTTCTCCCTCTCCCCCACATAGTAGCACGGTTTGCTTTGGTTTAAATTTAGCATTTACCTCGCGCTGGATACAACCGGAGCACACTTTAACGGGCTGGTCGGGTTGACTGGCACAGACCACTTTGGCATCGAGATATATTACTTTGGATGATTCATCCGATAACAGCGTTCGACCATCACTGGCTAACAGCGTAGTTGAGGAAGAAGGGGACGTTGGCGCTGACGACGATGGAGATGACGACGACGATGATCGTTGTGCACTGCGCTTTAATCTTGATCGAGCCAACAGGTGCTCTGGCAGCTTGAGATAAGGCCAAGATGAAACCTTGGTTCCCTTCGTAGTCAACAATTGGATGCACAGACGGGTTTGGGTTTCCACGCGCGACTTGTCTGGGGCGCCGATCACACGGATCTGAAGTCTTTAATAGTATTATAAACACACGAAGAACGACTAAGGTTAATCCTGATTATTACTAAAGCGCACAAACTCTCCCAAAAATTTATTTGTATTTTCTGTAACACTTTACCCGTCCATATTTAGTGCTGCTGCTGGTGCTGCTGGTGATTCCGTCAATGATAGGCTAGAACAAGTAAACAACAACAAGTATTGTCAGTTTAATTTTGTTTCTTCCAACCTGCATACATGTTCCTCTAACCAACTGTGGCTACGAGGGTGGCTTGGAGCGAGTAGTCGGGGAAAGGGTCCATTTACCGATTGTGGCTATCGATACTGCCCGTAGTACTGTTGTCGTAATCAGAAGAAGGGGAGCTTTGAGCAAGGTATTCGGATAGCTGGAAATACGTTTCATCGTCCAACAGCAGATTGGTGTGACACGATATTGACGAGCCGTCGCCGTTGTTGTTGTTGTTCTACAATAAAAGCAAAAAGAAAATTGAGCGCCACGATTTTCTAAATCCCCTTTTTTTCTTCCAGGATGGAAAAACTTATGAAAAACCGGGATCCTACGTTTGAAATGGACGATTGACGTGATGATGACCGATGATGATGGTGCTGGTGCTGTCGTCCATTATCGCAAGGTGATGAAGTCGGGGATGACAAGAAAAACGTTGATTTTGGCGAGGATGTCAAGGGCGTGCTGCTGCTACTGTCGTAAGAAGTGGTGATGGGAGATGGCATGGACGACAAGACAGGTGATTTATCAGTCATGAAAGGATCGGCTTCAGGTATAAACAAAGCGTCGCCGTGAGCAACGTTCATGAGACCCATCTTGGTAGCATCACTTATAGTACGTGTGGGCGATGACGAAAGATCGGGTGATGGACGTTGCTGCTTTTGCTGTTTACCGGTCATGTCGAGCGGTGTACGTGTAGATAAAAGAGAAAGTAAGAAAAGAAGAAGAAGAAGCGAGATAAATGGCCAGGGAGGAAAGTTGGGTGAGACTGAATATCAAGGGGCGGAAATGTCATTGACTATATATAGGGTTGTTGTCGAAAGCGACATGAGTGTTTCGGCCAACATGTATCAATTGCATTAGCCGATAGGTAAAGCGGGCTAGTATTTACCTAATAGTTTAGGCGAGTTTACTAAGTGCTGTACGTGCTGCGAGTAGAAAACAAAGGGGGGGCACGTTAATTTTATTATCATTGCGGTCCTGCTATTATTCAAAGGGGGGTGGGAAGAGACAAGCCTAGAAGCACAGCAAAAGACAAGGATGTATAAAAAAAAGTGTGGGAATGAAGACCAGCGATCCCCATCCAATTGTTGATCCATGACTGATAATGGTTGCCAAACAACAAGACGTGTAACGACGCGTTGGTCTGATCGCAAAAGAGATCCCGACATTTGGCGGTCTGTGTCACCCTCTATCTTTTTATCCTGTCTGTCCACCGTCCCTGCAAAGGTCATTTAACAAGAACCGGGCTAAGCTATATACTGCCTAGTGGCTCCTGCTACACAGTAGCAGAGCAGAAGATATGAGTGTAACAGTCTTGAAGGAGGAAGGTTTGGTCAGAACGACGCATTTGGTGGCTGGCTGCCCGACAGATATCATTTGAAACCACAGATGCTTCTTCCATTTTCTAGCACAGCATGATTATCAGAACTTCTCTTTCTATGTCAAAAAGTCACATCGCTACTAATAACGGACGGCTGGCAGTCGTGATAGATATTCACGTAACAAAATTATGGCAGCCACGTTCGTTTCCTAAAAACCGCATGCACACCTCCGAGAAACGCATACAATATGGATGACGAGCACAAGCGGAACCAACCTTATTTAGCACGCGGCCTATTCTCACGCTCGAGAAAAAAGGACCCGGTTCCTTTCGCAGAACACAAGAGCAACAATACTATGAGCACGCTGCTCTTTAATACCAGACCACACTTCTCTGGCTTCGAACACACTCACATTCCCGGCTAATTCCGCCGAAAGAAGCATTTGCATACTCAAGGCAACCATTCTTTTTCACATGTTAGCGGATGCAAAGTTTGTATAAAAACGACCATCCTTTTGCGCATACAAGAGCTTCTTCTTCTTTTCACCTTTCCGCTCGCTTCATAAGCTGGTGAAAACCTGTTTCTTTCTTCTTGTCTTTTGGCAGAGCGGAGTAAGTGCTGCTAGTATATAAAAAGACATCCATTCTAAAAAAAAAATCGATACGGGTACTCTTTTGGGAGTGACAAGTTTTGCTGTTCGCGCTTTTTCTTTTGGCTCGGAATCTTTCATCCGGCGTTTTGTTCAACGCTTTATTTTCGCGCTGTGTATGCGCACCCATTACTAACCCTCTTTAAAAGCATAGTTGTTGATTACAAATTGATAAAGTGTGTATACGGCAAAACGTTAAAGAATTCTACCCCACACACATTCTTCCTCATAAAGAGATCTTTGGGGGGAGACCAAAGTAACGTAACCCAGTCATTGAGTTCAATTGCTTCAAACAACATACCATCTTACACATTAGTGAAGAGAGATTATGCGTGATACAAGCAACGAATAAAGTTTTGCGGCCAGAACAAATAGGGTTGCTACAGTACATGCAAATCTGCGGAGACCCCCCACCAGTCTTTTTCTTATCAGTAGCAATACTAACACTAGACTGGCCAACTTGGATGCATTCCCTGGATAACTCCATATGGGAAAGCCCATTGGGGGTTTATACAACGACGACTTTCTGGATTGAACATAAACTTTTATTATATTGACAACTCATGGGAATGAGTGACGAGAGCGGACGGGGCCTTTTCTTTTTTGTGTATTGTGGTATGAGTGTATCTGTGTTGTACATACAGCACTACTGCTACTTAGCAAGATCGTCTA
Source organism: Zychaea mexicana (assembly GCF_025766255.1). Taxonomy (NCBI): domain Eukaryota; kingdom Fungi; phylum Mucoromycota; class Mucoromycetes; order Mucorales; family Lichtheimiaceae; genus Zychaea; species Zychaea mexicana. Next base: position 14,843 of record NW_026516714.1, read on the forward strand.
TTTATAAGCCTTGCTTAATGCAAATATAGGCAAGACTTGTCTGTTGTTGCTAGTTTGCTTATCTAGATTTAATCTTCGCATGCTGCTGGTGGTAATGGTATTTCATTAGTCTATCATACTTACTATCAGTAGTGTATCTTTCAAGCTCCATTGGGAATCTTCTTGTGTAAACGTCGTTGTTCAAGCCAATAAATGGTACAGCAGATAGTAGCAAGCATAGTGTTTATAGCAACACGGAATAGGCTGAGAATATACACGGTTACTAAACAAGTAATCGACTCTCAGTGGCACTGCTGATGCAAAATACTACTTGAAAATGCAACAAACGCAGCCTTTACTATATAAACTACGGTGTGTTTTGCGCAACCGTTATCTGTGAGAGTTTACATCGAGAACGGGGCTGGAACCTACCAATTAGTGCTCACGGACCACCCCCAAATATCCCTCGAAAACTTTTCCTTCTTTGCATAACCGCCATTGGTACTATTTTAACTTTGATGATCATGAGAGATAACGGGTAGTACGTATATATGAAATTTTGTTCATTGAAAGCTACCCTTTCACCACACCACGATACCATCACCACTGCCATCATAGCTTTATCTTGAGATCAATGATACGTAAAGAAAGCTCCTCCCTCGTAAGTCCAATTCCGAATCAGTTAAATTGGTTGATATATTCATGCTGGTGATCATATAAGAGTTTGCCAGGTTATGTGTGGGAAGGTTTTCTGGTACCATAATCTAGTTTTGATGACGGTGAGCTCATTTCTTCTTTCTCTCTGTAACTTGGCTATCTACCGCGCTACTGCTACCATTCGCATATTATGACCATTAATCGACCGAAAATTATATCACCCTGCTGATTACATGGTAGCATGTCAATTTTTTTTTGAATCTCTCATTGTAATATAGTGCCATTACAGTCTTCTGGTAGCAGTAGTACGAGAGAGTGCCGCAGGCAAATGATATTGGCCCATTGCTCGTCGCATAAGCGTAATATAAGAGATGGTCTAAAAGAGCTATTTCCGGGCTCCAAATAACGAACAAATCTTGTATGTGTAGGCATAAATTGAGCCGTGAGTACGTACATTCGATTTTCAAGTATGAAAGAGGAACAAGGGTGGTAGATATAGCGGCCTGTTGCTGTAGATACGCATTCTTAACATTTGCTGTATTCTTCATTTTTCCTCTTGCTGTTCTCTTGATCACTTGTCGTTTTTTATAGAAAGATATGAATGGTGTATGCACGACATACGTACTTGCTATGTAAAGCACAGCAGCCATGAAGCAGTAAGGCGCACCCGAAAAATATGCATACTGTAAAATAACGATCCTTTATAATATACTTTCATCACTTAGAGTTAGATCTGAGGTTCTCAGTTGTCATCATCTTTTCGCTAGGAATTTAAAAAAAGTTAGGAATCTATACTACTGACTATTAAATTCTGTTTGTATGTTTGCATCTGTAAAATCAATGAATATACACAAAATATATATAAACCCGTCATGTAGAGGAGTAGCAGAAAGCAGTACACCAGTAGTAGATAGAAACATTGCTGGAGTAGGGTACTTATAACTTGAAATATGATACTATATTACTATAAAATACGTATGGGAACGACCAAGTTTTAAAAAAAAAGCTTACCGGTTGGATTTGTTGGGTCATCTCTTTTGGGTATAGGACATTTTCTCCATGCTATATTGGGAAGCAACGGCATAAAGCCGAATTTTATGTGCACCACCTCAGCACTGGTTAAATGGAATATCCGAGATCGGGACTGCATACAAACAAGAACCGCAACAAGATTAGTTTGTAGAAGCAGTGCCCTGTTTCCGAGAAGTATATGTACATAACGTATACTCAAAAGCATGTAATGTCATACGTACAGTACGGTGATAATGTCGCTGATGCAAAATACATGAAGAGCAATGTCGCCCTTTATGTAGGAGCTATCTATTTCTTCTTCTATGTACAGCGGTCCCCCGTTAAGATAAACCTCAAAGGGGGTTCTCAGAAGGTTGAAGCTTATGAGGGTTAATAAAAGTGAGGGCGAGTTTTTATAGAAACTATATGCTTTCTTTCTTCTAAAGTCCCTTCAATAGGGCTGCTGCAACTGAGGGCTGAATTTATTCGAGGGTGATCTTAACGGGGGATCATTGTACTGTATCAGATGGATGCAACATAAAGAAATCGTTTGGTAGCATCCATAAATAACGGATATTACAATGCAATGCGAAGTTTTCATTGCTCGTAGAAGATCCTGGTACCAGATGACATTTGTTTATGGCGAGTGTGGATATATGCCAGCGTGCCAGTTTTCTCACACTCTATCCCTCCTTGTCACAGGCAGTATCAATGAATACACATCGCCGTCGACCAAGGCCAGTTATAGTAAAACGACACTGTGAGAATACGAATTGAAGCAGTTTTTTTTACAAATACTTACAATGATTACGATATGTACTGTCGCTTATGTTAATGCATCGATTATTCCCCTACAGATCAAATCTATATATGCACCGTTTCTCATTCGTTACAGTATCTACTTCTAGCTCATTCCTCTTACGATTGATGCGATATAACAAATGTATTATGCTGGCAGCAGTAATTTTACCAATACAACCGTTCTCTTTTATCGTCTTCTATACAAAACACATACATGCTCGGTTATTATAACACATCGAAGGAAAAATGTGTTTTTCTTTTATGAATCGGTAAGGTAACTGGAATGGTATTAGGGATGAAGATGAAATTGTCCACACTGTCAAATATAGTGAGCGCTCGTCATAGCAGTGGCGAAGAAAGAAAAAAGACAAGTAGCTAATTTATCAAACTACTTTGTGGCGTATACTTGCTATAATAGTACAAGTAGATGCATATTCTCGACCTAACAGGGAGGATGAGCCATTCGCGTGTGATTGTTGCATGAAAAGTTTTAGCTTGTCGCTTTTGAGACATAAAAAAGTCGTGTCCTGATTATATACGTCGTATAACAGTAGTCTGCCGCCAACAGGATCAAATTTTAGAGGAAGACAGAAGCAGGTTGATCTGTACAACCCACGATATGTACGTCCCATATGCCAACTCTTGACCCCTCCCAAAGGAGTTAAAAGTAGCAAGGGGGTTTCCGTGCAATGCTCCATGTGCGGCCCCCCTTCATAGTATGTACCCGCTATTGCTTCTTTCTCGCCGTTATAACAACGGCACATGATTTCTCAGCAAGCTCTTTGTCATGAGTCAAATGCAGTTATATGAGAAAACATGGGCTGTGAAACATAGAGGAGCGAGCAGCGCAGGCAGTGTCATCGCGGAGAGGGGGTGATGCATAAAATCCTTTGGAGAAGAACGAAATAAGCAAACTAGAAAGTTTAGTGTTTTTGTGCACCCATCGATGACAGGGCGACACGCTCTTCCAAAAATGGTAGCGCTACTGCATATAAAACTCCAAACTATGCATCATTTTCTTTTTTCTTTTTCGCTTTTCTAACTCGTCTAAACATGAGAGAAATCATCCACGTGCAGGCCGGTAAGAAGAACAGGTTTACCCAATCTCAAGTCTATGACGAAAAGAACATATTTAGCTTAACGTATGCATGGTCTTACTGCCTTTTTTTCTCTTACTAAAGGACAATGTGGCAATCAAGTAAGTGTTTTTCTTTGCTTACGATCTTGAGCCATAAAAGAAGAAAAGGTCACTCAGCCACGTTACTATCCCCAAATGAACTGCAGATTGGCCAAAAGTTCTGGGAAAACATTAGCCAAGAACATGGCATCGATGAAACTGGCGCGTACGCCGGCGATAATGACTTGCAGCTCGAACGGATCAATGTGTACTACAACGAAGGCTCTACGGGAAAATACGTACCGCGATCGGTGCTTGTTGACTTGGAGCCTGCCACCATGGATGCGATCAGAAGCAGTCGATACGGTAAGCTGTTTCGACCCGACAACTTTGTGCATGCACAGTCTGGTGCAGGCAACTCGTGGGCCAAAGGCTACTACACCGAGGGCGCCGAACTAGTCGAGTCTGTCTTGGACATTATCCGCAAGGAAGCAGAACACACAGATTGCCTGCAAGGATTTCAGCTGGCGCATTCTTTGGGCGGCGGTACTGGCTCCGGCTTGGGCTCGTTGCTCCTGTCCAAGATTCGTGAAGAGTATCCAGATCGTATGCTGTGCACTTACTCTGTCGTACCTTCGCCCAAGGTATCCGACACTGTTGTCGAGCCTTACAATGCCGTGTTAACTGTCCACCAGCTGGTCGAGAACTGTGATGCCACATTCTGTATCGACAATGAGGCCCTGTACGATATCTGTTTCCGCACTTTGAAATTGACCAACCCGGCCTATGGAGAGCTCAATCAGCTCGTATCGGCTGTCATGTCCGGTGTCTCTACAAGCTTGCGCTTCCCTGGACAGCTCAACTCGGATCTTCGGAAGCTGTTTGTCAACATGGTACCCTTCCCACGTCTGCATTTCTTCATGGTCGGCTTTGCGCCCTTGACTGCATTTGCATCGCAGCAGTATCGCAGTCTGTCGGTGCCCGAACTGACAGCTCAAATGTTTGATGCACGTAACATGATGGCTGCATCCGACCCTCGACATGGCCGTTACCTGACTGTCGCTACCATCTTCCGTGGCCGATTGTCTACCAAGGAAGTCGAGAATCAAATGTTGGCTGTCCAGCAAAAGAACTCGTCCTATTTTGTTGAGTGGATTCCCAACTCGGTCAAGACGTCGTTGTGTGATATTCCACCTGTCGGCTTGAAGATGTCCGGCACATTCATTGGCAACAGCACGGCGATCCAGGAGTTGTTTAAACGTGTCAATGAACAATTTACTGCCATGTTCCGTCGCAAGGCTTTCATGCACTGGTACACCGGTGAGGGCATGGACGAAATGGAGTTTACCGAGGCAGAGTCCAACATGAACGATCTTGTTTCTGAGTAAGTTACTGAAAATGGCGCATTACATGCAACCTAACTCTTCTCCTTTTTCTTCTCATATCTCACTGTTGATGCTGCTGCTGCTGCTATTACTATGCACATGTAATGTTTCTTACTCTGCACTTTTGATTAGATACCAACAATATCAGGAGGCTGGTGTTGAGGAGGAGATGGAGGACGACGATTTGGATGTGGAAGAAGATTTCTTGGAGGAAGAAGCTCAACTGGATAATTAGGTTTACTATAATAACCATCACGAGAAGCAACAGAAACCTACATATATAAAAATATATAGTATAACCTTAACATACGAGAAAGAGAATGCATGCAGATAGGAATGGCCTAGGCTGGGTTACCCGGGTTGTTGTGCGTTATATATACCATACGTTTTATACTTGTTAGAAATTTTCAGAACAACAGAATCCATGCATATCTGGCTATTAAGTACATCAAACAACTGCTATCGGCATTGAGACTGCTTAAATTTTATGGCAACAGCTTGCATTGATATGCATTCCATGCATCACGCTCTGCTGCTCTATGTCTGTGATAGCTGTAGCAAAGCAAAAACATGCACATACCCAGCCCTTTAATTCTTGGTACACAGTGTTCTTAGTTCGGGAGCAGAGACTAAAAATCTAGTTGATTTTTTCAAAGATAGCGATAATATGTGTGGTGGCCGTGAGAGTTGAAAACAAAGAGATAAAAGGTTACTGTGGATAACAAACATTTACATTATCGCTGCTTTATTTGACTATTCCCTGTAATCTAATAAAGTTGCGTACGTACGTACAGCCTGATTGACTTTCTTAAATATACTCCTGTCAGCACGGCGCTCTTGTTTTTGTTTTGGAGACACACTTTTTGTGTTTTTACTTTTGCAAGATGTGTTCTTTTCCAAATAAAAGAGCGCTTCAAACCTTATTGCACTCGATATGATAAATAAACAATAACATGTAAATATCGGTGATGCCCAGCCGCAGAAATATCTACTGCGCTTTGCTTCTCCTAATCGCTAAAGGCAGTCATGATGCTAAAACGGCGTGTTATCTCATATACGCCGGAAAGTCCAAAAACAGAGGGTGAGCAACAAGTTGAAAGGGCAACAAGGAGTTTATGTGGCTAAACCTTCCAAAACAGACAAACGATTAAAGTATGCTTGGCATCAAAGCTACCTGTGGTGTAGATACAGCAACAGCCATTCATCAGGAGAAAATGAGTAACTGGTCGCCATGATCATTTAACGCGTGGTTTCATACGTCTTCAGTAAGGGATGTAAGTAATGCGGGTAATACCACGTCAGAGCTATCTGTTTCGATGTATTCTTTATTGGCAGTACTGAAACCTATGATATGTCTTGTTTTATGCCTACTGCAGTCCGCGGCGGAGGGAGAACAACGCATTTTCACGCAGCCGATAAAAAGGCCTCCTTTTTGTACCTTGACCAACAACCATGTCAAAACGAAGAAACTCCACTGACTGTGTCCACGGACAAAACAAGCGACAAGCGACCAACTCAGACACTACTCCAAGACATTTCGAAGGATTCTATACTCCAAATGACACCAGTATTGAAGCTTTCTCATCCTGCGTACAACAAATCGAAAACAGGGACTTTCATAACGCGATCGAGTCAGCTACCGTAAACTTTACAAACATGTTCACCAACGCAATCGCATTACTTAATTTTCGCGCAGCAGCCTATGGATCGACAATTCAAATTGACAAAGGTTTCGAGGATGCGCAAAAACTAATGGTCTATGCGCCAACCTTAGCCGTTGGCTATTTGCGCGCAGGCTCGCTCTACTCTCTCAGAAGCCAGTACAAAGCTGCAATGACCGTATATCGGCAAGGAATCGACGCTTTATCCGGCGAGCAATTCGAAGCAGAACGTGCCATGATGCAAGACAAATACGATGCGGCAAGTGCGAAACTTGACCAACGCTCTGACTTTACCACACGTATACCGTGCGATCTAATATATCACATCATGGAGTATTTGCCTCAAGAAACTTTGGCTCAAGGATCAAGTGTGTCTCGTACTTGGCGCAACTACATAGCCGCGAACCGAAAACCGTGGATGAACGTATGTCTCCTCGGGAACGAGATAAGACAGGTGGCCGCTGCTCTACCTCACGTCAGCCACCATGTACAGATTATGAGTTTACTCCAGTTGTCAAGTGACCAGAGCGACCAGGTCTTTCTAAATATCATGGATGGCGATTATACAAAGCTCGATACATTACGACTTTGTAAGTTTCTATGCAACTATACTGCTTTTATCACCCTGCATCCTTTTCTGGAATTGAAATGAGCTACTGCATAATCAAGATTTCGGTCAATTTTGTCAACCCGTCTTTTCATTTTGTTTATAGACCATTGCCATTTTAAAGACCATTTTCGAACTATGATCGCCTTATCACAAGTCAGAAATACCCTGAAAGAACTACAGTTTGTCACGCTCGCTCCTACTGTACCTGTGCTGCCGCTTGGGGTAGTTCTTTCAACATGCAAGAACCTGACAAAGCTCGTTTGCCATCAACATCAAATCGTTTTTAAAGCAGAAGCACTCGGCGGCATTCCATCGATGCCTGTCAACAAGCTGGTTGATCTGCAATTACACTTTAATATGATGGGCATCACTCTGTTGGAAAAAATACTGCATTGCTGCCCAAATGTGCATCACTTGGACGTCAATTACTGCGACACGTCGATTATCAATATCATCAGGACAGCATACCCGTCATTGTACAGTCTGGCGATTAACGATTCTAAAGACGCTGCGTACGGAATCGCGCAAAAGGCACCATCAACACAGCTCTCTAATGACAAAGACGACCAGCCAAGTGGTGTGCATTATCTGGTCCTTAACCTAAACAGTGAGAGGACTGTAAATGATGGACCGGTGCATTTACTATCCGACAATGCTTCCACACTAGAGGCGCTGGATTTTACCTTCCCAAAAGTATCAGGTGCAGCGGTTCAAGGACATGAAACTATACTGGCACGATGGGACCCACTTTTCGCCAATAATATTTCATTTGGCAACTTACGCAGCTTGACGATTTCTTTCGGCCCTTTGTTAACCGGTACGGTTACCGCCATACTGTTACGATCTCCAGTGTTGGAAACGCTAGAATTCAACAGCTGCAGTTTTTTGGACATTACCATATTCCAAACTGTGCCTCAATTGGAGTGTATAGAAGAATTGGCGATTTGCGACGTATCAGGACTTATCGAAGACGGAATGATTTCTATGTTTCGCGCGTTTGCACAAAAAGAAGATATGTGCAGTCTACAGTTGGTCAAGTTGGCTGACAACAACTGGGAAATCAATCAAGCGATATTGGAATCTCTTGCTTCCGTCAGATTGCTTGAAACTATCTATCTCGACAGCTTGGTTATCCATCCAACAATCTTTGAAGCGTTTGCTAGAGCTCTTGCAGATGATCAAGATCCTTCCTGCATCCAAACCATGTCCTTGTACAATATTGATGATATTGGCGATGAAGCTCTTCGGTATATCAGCAAAATTCAAAGCTTGAGAGACCTCTGTTTGATGGGCTTGCCAAATATCACGGATGGTGGGTTGAAATACATAAGATCCAACAAAAGCATTGATCTTGAACTACCATAAATACCGTGCAGGAGTGATAATTTGACGTACACAAAACGAATAAACCATATGTATCATTCAACAGAAGAAGCATCTAAATCAACAAAGTTTGAAGCAATCTATTAGATATAATGCTATCTCTTTTTTTTATTATATATATCTAAAAAAAAACTTCTATGCATTATGTCTGATTGAGAACTGAAGGAACTCATACAAATCTACATGACAGTGATAGTATACCCCTTCCTATAGAATTATGTTACTGTACTGTAGATCTATGTAGAATACGAAAATGAATGAAAATATGCAATGGCAATTCATTAAACATGATTTTATGCAGCAGGTTCGTCTCTAAGTTATAATTAATGCTACACTACAGATCATCATCTATACACGGAGCAAGTGCCTTCAGAGAACATATTAACGATCCTTTGGAATATACGTATGCGTATACTACTAGTGCCGCTCAGAGTTTAGCTTGGTGTTTACATACTTTCCTGTTAATACATATCATACAAATCCAAGATAACACCTGGTATATGTGGTCGTTACATTAGTCGACTTTGAAGCATTCCCATACAAAAGGTCTTTTAGAAGATCTTGCTGGTGTAAATACACATGTGGGTACTTTATTGTCGGGTCTGAGACCCAAGTTTGAACAATCTGGCTGAGCTTAAGACCCACGCTGAAAATTGGGAAAAATTAAAAAACTCCAACTTGCTGTACTTTGAAAAAACGACCACTTCAACTGGTTTTCATAAAACTGATCACACAGAACGAACGCGTCAGAGTACTGATCTTTCAGCGATGACTTCGTGGACTTCATTATCGTCACTGTCGACGGTAACGCAATTGCAATAGTCATACGCAAAATCCGAGATGTACCTTTTTTACGCATGATATTTCACGTCTATATAATCAGGTGTCACATTGAGGGGCAGGAGCTTAGGCCAGGTTGGTCCTTTAACAGCCATGGCATACAACTAAACCTTATAAAATCTCTTCGCCCTAGGTAAATATTAGCGTTGTATACCTCGTCAAATTGCTACATACTCTTTCTTTCGAGCAGTGTTACCATTACATTGAGTGCAGTAGCTGCATATTGATTTAGCCTCTCAACTTTGATGCGTCACCATAACCCTTCGTCGGGTATCATTATCCTCCTTACTGGGAGGATAACACTCTCAGTAATTTTGGTTTGCATACTACAGCGCACAACGTGATGCACTTGACCAGTACTCACTTTCATTAAATTCACTACGAAATATGTCAAATTATATCTTTAAGTATTATCATATAGAATCAGTAGTGGCCATTCCATATAGAAAGTGTTACAATCTTATGCTATGTTAATTTGTCCCCTATATATGTTAGCCTAATACAGATGGTCTGATATATGTGGATTGAACCTACATTTGAACAACTAAGAGACAAAGACTGGTATATAAAGAAACCAAAGCTTCTCATGGAAAACAACTTTTCAACGTACAGTAGGTAGAGGCATTGTAAATTAACCCGTTCTTATGGTACTGATTGCTTCTTTTGCACATATTATGTATTTCTCGAATCACAATAAAATTTTAACTTGTATAATAGGTGACAACTTTATTCAATAATCTATGGATCATTCTATGTATCTTACTCCTCGGTTCTCCGACGCTTGATTTCTTTTCCCAATTTGTCTATTCTGATCCCGAAATCACGACGTTTGTCTTCCAGCTGGCTTGCAGCATCAGTGGTTGATATATAGCTTTCTCATGCTATCCGCTCGACTTCTTCAAATATCAGTTTTCTCCGGCAAAAAAAACCTCGACTCCGTGGGATTCCTTCTTCCAGAAATTGAACTGAAGGCTGCCCAGCAATTCCGATGGTGTACTCGCGCCAGACATCGATGACAGTTAGAAGCTTTCTGTTAAGCTTAAAGCTTTGTGGAGGCGGTGACGGCGATGCCAAAGATGCAGTTTCCAATGGGAGCACATCGCCAGTTGTGGCAGTTTGATGATCAACTTGAAGGATCTCGTTGCTTGCGACGTCAACTTCTGTACGGGGGGCCATATTCGGCGGATTGCGGGAGAGGTACAAACGGGTTGGAAAAATGGAGTCAACAGCTTATAGGGTACTGGTAAAACCTTGTCGCTGTGACATTCCAAGAGCCTTAATATCGCTTCTGATCCCACTGATGTCGCTGTTGATGTTTCCGAATGAAGATCGTAGTAGTTCCGTTAAATGTGACATAGCCCTTTCGATTTGTATACCTAACGGCTCTTCTTCTTCGCTGGTTCTTTGCTAGATAACGCAACATGTCCAATTCATACTGTTTGTATAGCGGATCGTCAAATATGGCGTGGGCCCACAAGAAATGGGTTGGATGAAGCTTTTTCAGAACCACAGAGTCCTAAAATAATGGTATATGATATCAGAAATACTTTAGGGATCTCGCCTTGAAGTTGTGCTTTATGCAATATGATATAATAAATAGTAGCTACATATATACCTGAATAAAAACAATCCTCAAAAATTTTAAGAATTCCAAAAAGTATGGACTTGCGAGATCGTTCTGGACAGTTCTCGTCTCGAACTTGTTTTCCCAGTACTCGATATCAGGAAAAACGTTTTGTTGCAAGCTCTGTGGCGGATCGATTTTGGCCCTTGGTAACCAAAATGCACCAGCTTTTTTAGCATAGAAACCAGCTAAAGCACGAATCGCTGGCTTCGGAAGACTTGTCAAGTAGCATCCGATAATCGTGTCTGAACCCCACCGTCCAATTCGACGTTGATCACTGTCAGAAACATCTTGTTCAGTGATCGACCTCAGAACACTACCGCGATTGATGTGCGTTATTTTGCTTGATCAAATACCAACAGCTCGGAGCGGTTCTTGATACCCATCTCTTTGCGTATTGTAAGTGATAGCTCGTATACGGTTGGCACCCTTCTAGACGTGTATGTCGTACCAATGTCTGCATGATGTGAAATCCGGGAACTCTTCGTTTTCAATATGCCAGCGGCAAAAAAGGTGGAATGCCAAAGCCCCAATGGGACAAACTTCTGCACAGCGGTGTCTGATGGCAGCTCCGTACTCGACTCTTCCATGCTGATTGGTCTTGCCCTTATCCATAGTGGTAACCAGAGCAATACACTTGGTCGGGTCTTCAACCTTGAATTCGGTACAGAACAAATCTAACAGCTGCATAATACGCTTGGTCCTCGACCTAGTATCGCATGGCCCAGCAATAAATCCAGTCGGTTGCGCAAATGATGAGGCGTATTACGTCCAATTTGATAGCGTGAAACGAGCTTTAGCTCATCCAACGTATATCCGTCGTTGAGTGTGTTTATGCCACGGGTCCTCGTACTTTTTTCTTTTACGCACTGCATTTTCCCGGTCGTAATCGCTCAAGAAGTTCTTGACAATCGTTCCTCGGGCTGGTGGGTGCATATTTCCAAGGACACTGGCTTGCACAGCTTGTAATGCTATAACTGCCTTGGCATAAGCCTGTAGTGCTTCTTTACCCAAGCGCTTGGATTTGCCGTCTGGGAGCTTACCTTTCTTGTTTTTGATGTTACCTTTGGCCACTACTTCTTTCAAGAAAGCAACAAGTTTGGCTTCAGTGACGGTGTCGCCATCTCTAAACTCTAGTTTGTTGCACCACGACTTAAAAGAATAAACAAACAACAACAAACAAAAAATTAGTGTTACTGAGGTTGATATGCTTCTTTAAATCCTCTAGCGCTCTAACTACTAATCAACGCACCTTCCAATGCGCCTGCCTCAAAAGATACATGTTTCTTGTGATTTCCGCCAAGTTCTCGAGATGTCTTGTCATTGCCGATTGGACTTGCTCCTCGAGAAATGCTTTTGCTGCGTTCATTGACACTGACTTGAGTGTTATTAGCAGTGCCTGATGAATTTAGAGTAGGAGTGCTTGACATGTTGCAAAGAAATGTATAACGAAGGGCCGCAGATGTTATTTGACAGATATGTAAAAATTCATTGGGCTTCGTTCCTGCCCGAATTCCCGTTGGCTCCGCCTCGTCCTCTGATGTGGTGTTGGCTCCCAAAGCCGCGCTTTTCATTCCCATTTTTTATATAATGAACCAACATTTACATGCAGCATCGAATTTTCGCGTCCGCAGTTCCAAGAGTGCTCTCTCGAGTATCGGTGACAGCACCCCGTTTATGTTAATCTAACTCTACATAGTATCACGACCATTTTTCGTACAACAAACGCGTCAACCCTTCGTCAATGTTCTCCCGTACTTGTGTGCAGCGGAAGCAATTGCAGAAAATTCATGCATCGCGAACTTGCCTTCCCACGAGTCCTGTCAAACTCTTTACTTCTTCCCCTTCATTCTTTATCCATTCATGACATTAACAATAGGTTATCACAAGAAAGGCAGGTCTTTAGCTTTAACATGATACTACTATCATTTACATTTACGACGATAAATTGTGGCGGAATATTGCTTTGGAAATTGATTAGTCTTAAAAATGATGCCAGGTTCCCCTTCACCGTGTCTCGAACTTGTTTCTCGAACAATCGAGTCTGAAGCATGCAGTTGGTTCGTGTCAGTTGCGACAGTGCCCTCTTCTTCCTTCCTTTTCGAATAAACGGACTATATTCGTCATTCAGCAAAGAAATATTCATGTAGAGCAGAGCCGTGGCTATAGAATGACATATCATATCAATATTGATACATTTCAAATAATAAATGACGACACTATAGCTAATAATGTAGAATGGTCAATGAAAAACGATCGTTTTTCTGCTGCACTGTTAACTGAAACATGCATCGTGCTGCCTTAGTGTTGACCTCATCGCCTATGTGCTCGTTTGGCTACTGTATTGGACAACAGATAAATCACGCAATTGCCAAGAATCTAATCGATTGTTCCATTTATTCACAACGAATTTTATATAAAAGGTACGCGTTCCCACCCATTCATAGTTCTTTGGCCTCTTCTCTTCCGCTCCTTTCTCCTTCTCCTTCCTCCTCGTCATCAACTGTACGTATAACTCTTGGGAAACGGGATCCATCGCATGACCGTGCGTGTGGTGGTGTGCATGTCTGTCAAGAAGTATCACGACGACTTACGATCAAATCTCTTGCTTTCTTTCATTTCTATAGCCGTCTCCTCCTCGGCCTCGCCCGGTTACTGCTTTAAAAGAGGAGAGAAGCAAGAGTGTACATGGTGTGTGTCAAAGATGATGATGACCGTGGTATCGATTACTCACGATCGAGCCTCTTCTGTTTTTTTTGATAGCTCTCTTGCTCTCTCTGTCTTTCTCTTGCTCTCTCTTGCTCTCTGTACACGACGTTAGTATTCTTTTTTCTATGCTACACACATGATGCTTCCTCTCTCCATTACCCACCGCTATCTATCGCGATGTGTTATTAACGATTCTTCCCGCTACTATATCCTACAGAGGCACCTGGCCCCAAACCGAAGTCTAGCCCTATGCGCTAGTATTTTCGTTTTGCCACAAGCGGACATGGAATGGTAAGACTTTCACCTCCGTTTGTACAGCGTTATTATTCTTTCCTAACAATTGTTGTGTGGTGCTCTATGTAGTCCAGCTGTGGCCGTCGCCCCCCATGTGGCGTAGTACCTCATGGACTGCCACCAACTGTAAGTAAAGATATGATTTTCTTTTAATTTTCGAGGGTTATAGGGAAGAGTGTCTCTTGGAAGAAGGGGGAAAGGATCTTTTAAGTGTGGTACAAACATGTGTGTTCACTCTGTTTATAATACTTTATAGGTGGTATGCCTTTTTTTTACTCTGCTTTGTGGCCTCTTCTTCACCATCATGTGTCATGAAGTAGTATAGAAGATATGATTACTGACTAGAAATGGATCATCATGTATGCTGCCCGTCGTCTGGTCATCCTTTGTTCCATTACTCAATCCTTGGTGAGTTATATCTTGAGTCTCTTTCACACTGTCCACCGGTATACATTGTCTATTAGCCTACCAACTGACGTGTACTAATTTATTCTTTTCCTGTATGTTGGCCTTTCCTATCCCTCACATTCTCCTTATTTCGCACACCCTTTTCTTCATCGTCATTTACTCTTGTGTACACTCCAAAGCTAGTAATTTATATCTCTTCATTTCCTAATCCACGCACAATCACCCCTCCTTATTATATATTCTCATGCAAAAATCATATTTTGTTTCATGTCTTGGATATTAAACCTCAACAATAAAGTACATCATAGTCTATTTATACACCACTAATATCCCATACCCTTGCATGACCGTATCCCTCCGTTTGCATACCCTCAAAATGCTTTCCCTCTCGAACACAAGCTTTTCTCTCAATGCTGTAAAGTACCGAAGAAGCTTGCATAAAGACGAAACCATTCTCCTTCCAGACTTTTATGATATTCGAAATGACGTGAAATGGGGAGTTTGTCGCAGTCCTTCCGAATTTTTTATTTCCCCTCTCCAAAGAGACGAGGCAAACAAACCAAGTGGTAAATAAGCGATACACGAGAAAAAATTGGAATATATTGGACAATTCGAGAGATTGCTCTGCTTTAGATGTTGAGCTTGGTGTGGCGCCAGTTGCGTCTCTTGGCGTTCCAGCTAATAATATCATTATAAAGTATAGAGAGTAAGTTATAAATCGCCACATATGAATCGAGTTTCAAGTTTCGTCGTTTATAGAGAGATAATTTACCGAATCTTGGTGTCAGTCTTCATGCGGAACCAATGGGGCAAAGGACGGTTCTGCTTTTGCTTCTTGCCAAGCTTGACCTTGGTCCGGAACGATTTGTTGGAAGGCTTAATTGAAATTGCAGAATTGATGAATGAGTTACATGCATTTTACAGAATTTGACCATATTCCCACTCTCGTCGTTTCTTTTAACTTTAAATTCATCCGTCCGAGATTTTCTCGTCGAATCCATCCATCCATCCGTTCTATTTTGAACATCATCCATCGTATTTCCTTTGCTTTTCACTCTTCCCTCTCTATCCCCATCGTTTCTACGCACCATGACTATAACAAATCAATCGAAAGGGAGGAATATCACTTCTCCGCACTGTGCCCTTCAAAACGCCTGACCAGCAGCGAGGCTGTCGGAGCTGAAATGTCAGAAAAGGGATTATGTCTCAAGTTGTTGCCCTTTACTTCGTATCACACAGCATGCTTCACTCATAAATGGTCTCATGATACCTTCATGCATAATGTCGATGGCTAATAGATAAAACCGCATAACTATGTTAATAATAAAAATGGCATATTATGTATCTTAGTCTAAGACCTTGTATTAGATCCAAACTCTTAAGAGAAAAGCGACTAGTCACAATCACGTCAAGCAACAACCGGCACGGGCAAGAATAAAGTATGTTCCCTAGCAGGAAAAGAAGCACAGTTTCATCCATGCAGTTTCTTCTTGACTGACGCATTTACGATAACCTACATATTAGCATGCATAACTGCCAAGTTTTCTCTGGTGACTCATATGAGCTAGCAAATCCGGTGGCTAGTCCCAAAAGCTCTTGCAGCTACCCTATGGACAATTTATAAACTATGATTGGGATGGATTCGATAATGAAGAAATTGCAAGAGAACCGTTACTAGCAAATGGTAGTCCGTCCCGATTAGATATATACTGTGATGATTTAGATTGGAGGCGAAAAAGGAGGAGCTACTTGAACAGCCAGAGTATTTCATCGTCTTGGATTTGAAAAGGACAAACGCGGCGGGAACGGACCACGAACGCCTCTCTGTAAAAATAGCGCTGTTGTACCACTCGTCCACGTATATCCTTTTGAATAGTTTGCCATCAATCATATCATCACCATTTTCCTTCTTCTCCTTCGATTTAAAAAACGGCATCTTTCAACATTTAAGCTCTGCTACAAATGAATCATGGGCACGACGTTAAGTAAATTAAGAAATACCAATAACGATGAATCAACAACACAGGAATCAGCCTTGTTACAAAACTCTCCTCCACCATCGTCTCCTCCCACTAGCAGCGGCAACAATGTCAAGAACAAAAGAAAAACACGTCAACTCAATTCATCTTCAGTACTACCCAGAAACTTCAGCGAGGGTATCTTGACGCGGAGCAAGGCGCGCGATCAAACAATGATCACTCGAAGTGAAGGCAAACGAATCAATAGAGCCACGAGCAGTATGAGCAATAGCAGAAGAGTTCCGGACGAACAACGGCGTCGACGATATATTAACAACAACAACAATGCGAAACGAAAACGTACCAGAAGAACTGTTAGTACCAGTAGTGGTGCCAGCAGTAGTAGTACTGATAGCGACATCGTTCGGCATAGCAGGTCGAAACGTAAACAATTGGCAACATCATCTTCACCGTTATCTAGCAGAAGTAGTAGCGTAATTGCTACTAGCGATGTAAATAAGCTTAGGAAAAGCAGTCGATTGACAAAAGGTGGCAGCAGGAACGACAGTAGTACCGACAGTAGTAGCAGTGAAAAAACCGCGGAGGAAAGCGACGATAATAGTATGATCGCTCAACAACAACAACAAAATGAAGAACGACGCATGACACGATTAAAGAGTTTAAATCGTGATGAATCGAAAGCAATGACGAACGAGCGACCAGTGACGCGCGATAGAAGTCGAATCGCGACAAGAGGTAGACCATTGACCGTCTACACGCGAGGAAGGTCAACGAGAACAAAAAGCATTGATAGCACCGCAAGTGAAGCTAGTATTAATGCCGATCAAAAATCAAGAAATGCAAATACTGGTATCGACAACAACAATGCGTCATCATCATCATCACAGAGTACCCTTATTGTTAAAGGGAAAGAAATTCCAGCAACTGAAGGCGTGATGACAAGAAGCAGAGCATTCACCAACGATAAAATCATCACACGAAGCCTGAGCAAAAATTTGAGACAATCTAGTCTTACCAGCGGCAACAGTATGAGCCCGAAACCAGCAACGACAAAAAGCCGTAATCATAGTACCACCGCCAAAAGCCAACGTAATAGCAGAAGCACTACTCCAACCATCAAGACCAATACAAGCCAAAGAGAAGCTGTTATTGTCATCGAGGATACCCATCCGCCTCCGCCTCCGCCTCCTAATCGTCCGGTTACTAGAGGACGAAGTAAAACCACTACGATAATTACGAGTGACAATCCGATCTACAAAAAGTTAAAAATGCTTAGTGATACAGAGTAGGTTCTTTGTGAACAGTATTTTATTAGCTACTATAAATTATACGTAAACTTATTGCTAACACCTCAGCTTTCTTTTTTTTTTTTGCGCCCAGCGATGATGATGAGGAGGAGGAAGAATTTGAAAGCGCTGAAGAAGAAAGTGCCGACGACGATGATTCGAGGACTGAGATCAAAGCCTTGGAAGACTTGATTGATGAACTAGAAAGGAGCTATCGTAGCAGGGCCAGAAGGCTTAAAGAACGCAAAGGCCTCGCATTAGACGCTATAAAGAGACAATGCGATGCTGAGAAACGAATAGCAATCGCCGAGAGTATAGTAAGTTTCTCCTTTTCTTCTGCCTCCCTTGCAAAGAAGTAACGAAGAGAAGGCTTACCAAGGTATACATGATACAAATGTTAGAAAATACGTGCAAACGCTAAAAAAGAACGAAAGCAAAAAATCAAAAATCAAAGTACGGCACTTGCACAAGAAGGAAATACATAGAAAGATAAACAATGAATGTCCCCTGCTTCCTTACCATGTTCTCCGTATCCGATACACTCGATGGGCATTTACAGGAGAGTAAAACTGAGAGAATGACGGATATAACATCATAGCCCAACCACAATCAGTTCGTATCTTCAATTTTCATCCAATTAGTGCCAAGCACTCGGATTTATTGACAAGTTATCGGGCAGTTCCCAGCGCTGAGGCTACCGTACAAACTCTTCCGCCCCCGCCCTCAGCTCGCCAAGGCAGTGTATAGCTGTATATGCATACTTTAGAGAGCAGTGTGGAGTGGTGAAAAGGGGATTGCGGAGAGGAGTTATTAGCTGATCCCAAGCTAAGACCTGGGGAAACTATTCCCGAAACATATCTTTGAGCTCATCCGGGTGTGCTTTATAAGCATATAAACTTTTTGATCAATAGTCCCCGCACTACGGCTTTACAAGTTAAAAAAAAAGTGTTTTTCCATTCACATGAGAAACATTCTCCTCCTCATTTGTTAATGATATCGGTCGAAAGCGACCCTGAACTATGGTAAGCTCCAATTCGCCGAATGCCGCGGGCTTGCAGAATAGCGCGGGACAAAAGCAGCGACCCTGAAATCGAAAATGATGGTTTCTCATTCGATACGGTAAAAATTTTAATTCTGCTAGCTCAAAAACGTTTACTAGGCCTGTAAAGAAAAGATATTTGTTTGGAAAAGTTGACAGCAGCAATTGAAAATTCTAAACTAGTAGCAAACACAAAGCTATTATTGCTTGCTTTGTCTTGGTGCATATAAGATGCAGATAACAAGGCTCAGTATGCACCATGCACATAGCTAGCAGACATCTTACAGCGCTCGCTTTATGTTACGTGTCAACCTTCTTCCGGGTTGCACAGGGCGGTCGATGGAGCTGGGAAGAGGCGGGGTAATGTGCGGAACAAGAAAAAAGACCCAAATATGACGATATGACGCTGGGTAAGGTGCTGATGATGCTGTTGACGTTGACGGGTGTGTGTGGGGCGCGCTCAATTATGTCGGAACTTGTGTATAAAGATAGCACTTTTGTGGGGAGCAAAGAGAGAAAACCAGGGTAAACATAAACGGATGCACGGTCATTATCTCTTTTATGGGATCATATGCAGTTTGCTACCTGATGTAGCCATCATACAGCACTGCAAACAACAGCAACCTGCACGCCACCTGTGCATACTTATCTATGCGATACTATCTTTACAGCTTTTTCCCTATTTTCCAGCTTCCCGCCTGTTTCAGTGCGTTTCAGAGTGGTCCCGAATTCCTATTATTTTGCCTTTATTTGGTCATAAACGCGAGGAAACACTGGGAGCAAGATAGTACATCCGCTCTTTCGCACTTGCGGGGACCTTCCGTTCGCCCTTCTTTGGGGGGAGGGGAGGTCTGAGGGAGTACACCATGTTGCAGTTGACTCTCCTACGTTGCGCTACATATAACACTTACAGCTGGCGGGGTAGACATGTTGGTGGTATAGGGGGGGGGGAGGTGCAGTGATATTAATATGAGAAGAAATTGAATATAAAAAGGAAGCCTGCATCTATTTACCCACTGAAAGTTCACCTCCCTTTTTTTCTTTGTTTTTATCTTTTTTACCACTACCTTTTACTACAACATAGAGAGAATAAAGAAAAAAACAATGCAAGACAGTAAACACGATATACATACAGGAGTAGACGATAACGCTGTCGTTATACAACAACGTAAAGGTTCTTCCGGTATCAAAGGCATCATTGAAAATCCCTATGTCTTTGCAGTCGCCTTATTTGCATCACTTGGTGGCGTCTTGTTCGGTTACGATCAAGGTGTCATTTCTGGTGTACAAGAAATGGAGGTACGTAGCACCATCATGGCGATCCTTTCAATACTTGCTACTAGATGAAGAAGACACATATATAAATATACCATAAATGGATAAATTGTGCTCATATGGGACGCATGCTTTCATAGACATTTATGGCCAGATTTCCCATGGATTCGACCACAAACGGTTTGGTAGTGTCCATTCTGGAACTTGGTGCCTGGGTTGGCGCTTGGATTGTCGGTTACTTTGCGGACAAGATTTCTCGAAAATATTCCATCGTTTTGTTCAGCGTTGTTTTTCTTTTGGGCAGCTCTATCGTAAGTATTTGGTATCTGATTCATTATCCGTCTCTTTTCGTCTACTAAACTCTTCTTTTTCTAGCAAGGAGGTGCTCAAAACGTTGGCTATATGTTCGGCGGCCGGTTTGTCACTGGTATGGCAGTCGGTGCCCTTAGTATGCTTGTGTAAGTTTCCATCAAAAAGCATGATAACGGACAAAAGTTTTAGCCAGACATCTAATTTTTAATCACTCGTTCATGTAGCCCACTTTACCAATCCGAAATCGCACCACCTGAAATCCGTGGCTCGCTCGTATCTTTGCAGCAACAAGCCGTGACATTCGGTATCCTCATTTCTTTCTGGATTGACTATGGTACGCAATTCATTTCCAACGAAGCGCAATGGCGCGTGCCCTTGTGCTTGCAAATTGCTATTGGTGTTATCCTCGGTGTCGGCATCCTGTTTTTCCCCTTCTCGCCTCGTTGGTTAGCCTCTGTCGGTCGCGACGAAGAGTCATTGCGTGTGCTTGCCAAACTGCGCCGTGTTCCTGTTGACGACCCACTTGCGATTGCCGAATGGCGTGAAATCAAGGCTACGGTCGAGTTTGATCGCCGTGTGCAAGCTGAAATGTATCCTGATCTTGTGCAACAAGGGACCCGTACTGCTGCTATCAAGGTCAACTTGCTGGGCTATGTTGAACTGTTTCGCAAGGGCATGTTCAACCGTTTGTTCATTGCTTGCGCCATCATGTTCTTCCAACAGTTCGTTGGTGTCAATGCCTTGATTTATTATGCTCCCAAAATTTTCCAGTCCGTTGGCTTGACCGGCGATACTGTCTCTCTTTTGGCTACTGGTGTCGTTGGTATCATCAACTTTGTCTTGACCGTTCCTACCGTTCTTTTCCTTGACAGCTTTGGACGTAAGCCCATGTTGTTGGCCGCCTCGGCTTTCATGACCTGTTGCATGATTATCATTGCTGTTATCGTTGGCATGTTCTCGGATGATTGGGAAAACCACACCAAGGAAGGCTGGGTTGCCGTCGTTTTCGTGTACATCTTTATCGCCAACTTTGCTTATTCGTGGGGGTAAGTTTCTCTTTTCCTTTCATCGTAAATTTTGTTATTTTGTATTGAATACTTACCCGGTCATCTTCCAGTCCAATTGGCTGGGTCTATGGATCTGAAATCTTTCCTCTTCGTGCTCGTGCCAAGGCCATGTCTATCAGTACTTCGGCAAACTGGATGTGCAACTTCATCATTGGCTTGATCACTCCACCTATGCTTGACAGCATTGGCTATGGTACCTACGTGTTCTTTGGCTGCTTCTGCTTTATCTCGTTCTTCTTTGTCTTGTTCTTGGTACCTGGTAAGCTGCTGACCATGATAATCTGCTTATTGAACTTCCTTTGTCTCGATTTACTAATAACCATTTTTGTCTTCGAACTACTAGAAACTAAGGGCCGTACGCTTGAAGAAATGGACGCCATCTTTGGTGGCAATTCCGCTGCACACGATGCCGAACTAATGGCTCAGGTTCAACAGGACGTTGCTGCTGAACCTATCCCTGGTGTCAGCAAGGTTTAAATCGTCTATATTAATATTTATTATGTAATTATGTATAAACTAGATTCACTTTTTCTTTGTATCTCCACCTCCCGCCTTTTTTTCCTCTTTTCATCGTGTTGTGCATGACATTTGTGTGCAGGGCATACAAACACGCACCCTTGAACACGCATTGCACAAAATGTGTTGTATAGAAGTTTCTCTTTTATTTGTGTTATATATATACCTCTGCTGTTTTTTTGTTAATAGATCTATAATCAAGTGTTTCTTTAATCAAATGCATCACGTATCTTGTTTGTTGAGGGTGCATATGACTGACAAAGCAGAAAATATCCGATGATGGCGTCACCTGTGCTCATGAGATCTGCAGTGTAGTAAGCGCCTATTACGATTGCGTCTGCAAATGCACACATCTAAGCTCGTACTTCTGAAGACTTTGAGGGTTTTTTCCTTTATACTTTTCTCTTCCTCCGATTTGACAATAAACTTTATGCCGTTAGCAACTGCACATAGACATCCTCCACCAACAATAATATCAGGCTCTTCTCATCAACAGCAGAGGCCCACTGTGGATTTCATGGTGCGGAGCCCGTACGAAATCATGTGCTCCATAATAAGTCAATTAGATGAAGCAACCATGGCACGATGTTTGGATGTCTGTCATATCTGGCGCTACAAGCTATTGAACTGCGCAGACTTGTGGGATAACATTACTATCGATGACCAGCAAAACACACCGGAAATGCATAAGATCCTTCATCTGCTTCCAGCTATGTCCAGACATATAAAAAAGCTACGTATCACTGCTTTGCCCGAAAGTGTCAAGCAACACCTCGAATTGATTGGAGCCAATAATTTTTCCAGCCTGCGATCGTTGACTTTTTCCTATAGCGGTAAGCATAAACAGAAACAATATACTGTATAAAGCAACAGTCAAAAACCATCGTTGTATTAATAGTAATAAAACTTCTCTTTCCCCTCTCCTCTACGCCATAATTCTTGAACTCGTTTGAAAATTGGAGTGCCAGATGATGGGCCATTTCTCGACTTGACCGAAATATTATACACTGCTCTACCTCACATTGCACACACTTTAACCAGGCTGGACCTGAACTCGCGGTCGTTCATGCATGTTTCTATCGGACGTATATTGTCGACTTGCCGAAAGCTCAATGTTATAAAACTCAACGTCCTTTCACTCAACTACAACGACGAGGAATGGTCCGTTTTTTCTATTCCTGGCAACAACAGCAACGTTGCAGCTTCATTATCAAGGATCGATATTTTCTCGCGCAATCCAGTACCATTATCGACCTTTAAACCGATCTTTCACCACGCACCGCATCTTCGACATTTAAAACTAGAATGCTTATTTCTTGATGGGGGCGATATCTTGTCAGTGCTTGGAAACGATTGTCCCGAACTGGTGGAGATACAGACAGGATATCTAAATCTTCCACGTGATACCCCCACCACCTCGTCAACCGCGGCAACGGCTACGACAGCGGTCAGCGATATCAACAGAAAGAAGAGCAATGGAGCACTTGAATGCTTAGTGCTAAGCGAATTACGTTCGGCAAAGCCATTGACCCATCGACTAGCCAAGAGTGGTGACAGTCTACAAAAACTGGCGCTCACTATGGACCCTGTTGGTAGTCATGACAGTACGTTAGCTGATTGGCGACCACTCTCATCGATCCCAATGCACAAACTGACACAACTCTATGTATGCAACGGACCTCGGACGTTTTATGAACACCTTCCTGCCATTCTACGTTGCTGCCCGTCACTACGATGGTTAGAGATACAAAGCTATCGGGTACGAAACGATCGGTATGATGGATTAGACGCGGTTATGAGGGATCATCTGTTCGACGCAATCGCGGGTTTAAGCAAACTAGAGACATTACACTTGCATGGGCTTGATATTCGCGGTCGAGGCTTTAAACGGTTGTTAGAGCATTACCACTATTGTTCCGCCATGTTGATGACGCGCCATGAGCAAGATCAATCTGTCCCTTCAAACATTCTTGGGCTACTCGGTGATCTACAAGTCCAACGGTGCGATGGCTTTACAGGATCAGTTTTGCGAGACATTGCAACGATCCAAAGTTTGCATACACTATCTATAGGCTGCTCGGCCAGTCAGCCAGTACAAGCATCGGATGTAACTGCATTTGCACATTCGAGCGCAGAAAATTTATCTTTGCTATCAACTCTAGAACTCGGTGGATTGCCACTGACGTTTGAGGCTGCTCATCGTATTGCCGCTTGCAAGAACCTGGAGAAGCTTACATTGGAAGCTATAGGAGGACTTACACTGGGACACAGCCAGCTTTTAAGAAAGCGCATACGTACTGTATATATTAATGGTTATTGAATTGAAGTTTTGTGTTATAATCTTCAGATGTTTATGCAGTGCTTACCTTATTAAAACGGGACTAAGATGAGAATCTTCCCCATTTTGGAGCTCTTTAGAAGTCAGGCGATTGTTTTATCTTTTGCCAGCAATTTGATTCAATCAAATGTCAGTTTTCAGAACCATACAAAGCAAATGACAAGCTTCAACACCAGATACCGCAAGGGCTTCAATTCAAACAATTTCAAACAATTCAGAGCAACAATTAGAAGAGAGCAATTACCACTTTAGCATGAATACCAACGACGAAAAAAGCAAGCGAATTCGACGCTAGAAGACGCGCTGCTACTGATACAAACGCACCGACAAGATAAAGTCAGCGTCCCTATTGCTCGATATCCGTACGACATCGTATGCATTATCGTCAGTCGACTTGATCAAGAGACAGCGATACGATGTTGGGACACCTGTAGAACTTAAAGGAATATCTTTCTGGACTGTGCTGACGTATGGAGAACTCTCATTATCGACAACGACGATGTTGATATAAATCAGGGATTAACACAAAATGTTACGCCTAGTAACATTCGACCAGCTACATCATTAAATTTTCGGTTGGCCGAAAGTTGCAATGCCCTTCAACCGATGTTTCTAGAAACGGATGACGATGGCGGCCCGTACGGCGGTAGTGTGGAGGACTGGTGACCTGTCTCGTCATTCATCATGTAAAAATCATTTTTCTTGAGCTTGTGATACGGGTATCAAGCGCTTTTAAGAACGTCTCCCAATAATCCTGCGATGAATTAGAGTCTTGAACGGCTGTCTGTGACTCGTTGAAACGATGATGAAGATGCAGCTCAGAGCAGCAAATATAGCGGCATCGCCAGATCCATTGTTGGATATTTATCGTTGTTACTATACCTTGAGTTGCGTGGCATGACTCTTACACATAAGCAGCAAAGAGTATCGCTCAGTGGAAGCGTCTCAGAGGACTGAGGCTAAGAAATAAGCAAGAAGTCGGTAATTCATCCATGGACCTGTTACGGTGCGGATAAACTTTGTATGTGTCAATGATATGTAGGATCAATAGCATAACTAACAATGTCATGTATAATAGTAAACGGTTCTTGCAATAAAGGAAAACATTGTGTGTCTGATTTTCAATTTTATAAAAATATACCTTGTTTTTCCTCTATGCTATGTAAAGTATCACATCCTCCAATGTTAAGATTAATGCCATCGCTCTACTAAACTCAAATTGCAACTATAAACAGTACGTTGTAAATCATACATCATATATCATTCGAACTATTGTATAGAGAGCAGAGCAGGCAACCAAACTGACGACAGAAGGCGACATATTAAATTTAGCTTTTAGTTTATTTATTTGTGACCACGTGAGCAGTGTGTATGTGTACAACACCAACCTGTTTTGGCTTGAAATATTGTAATGACAACAATTTTGCACCGTATCGAATCTATATGACAAGTAACGACAACGATGCGGGCGTATAAAAAATCATGTAAGATCATCAAAAAACAAAAATACATGTAGCAAACCTGATTAATTGTCAAGAGCCGCGGCGAGCGTAAAACCACCATAATTTAGTTCTTTTTCCCGCAACTATCATGTAATCCACAGAACTCTCCATTCATTTGGCCGAGTAACAAAAAGGCCAAGTCGACAGGCACAAGGTCCATATGACCGCGAGGAAATGTCATAAGGGCATGCTATAAAGAACCAAATGGCAGCAATACTCGGTGTCCTTAAACCACATTCTTTATCGACCACAAGTGTGGTATTCATTTGAATCTATAATTACACTTTCGCACAGAGGCACGAGCGCGGGCGAATTAAGGGGGGGGGGGTGCCCATTTTGGCTGAGCTCTTTAAACCAACATTTGGTGCTACCCACTCGAAACCAAAATATTCTCTTAGCCCCCTCGTTTTTAGTTTCGATTTTTTTCCTTTTCTTTCTTTCTTTTCTTACACGCGCCAAACCTTTCACGCTTTATACCACTTTTGCACTATGGCATCACCATCTTCAATACCCGTCAAACCCGACCCTGATGCACAACAAGACCAAGACGACTTGTTAATGTCGTACTTGAATGCCGATTGTCTTGCCGCTCCTACTGACAGCAACTGGAATGTCGACGATCCACCTTCACCACCTTACTCGACTTCGTCGTCATCTGACAATGCTTCCCAACACGCCCATCAATCAATGGACATGGCATTTGATACTACAGCACAGCAGCAACAACAAGTACAAGTACCTCCTCCTCCACCACCACAGTTGTTCAACGCGTTTGGTACAACCTGGTTACCACACCCATCTTTCTTACCAGCTGCACCGCTCGAATTCTTTCAATCATTTGTTCCTCCTGCGTATTTACAACAACAACAACAGCAGCAGCAGCAGCAGCCATTAGTGGATTCTTCCACTCGTTCATCGTACTCTTCGTCTTCTTCGTTGTCGTCGTCATCATCAGATAATGAGCAGCCAAAAAAGAAACGAGGTCGCAAGAAGCGTGTCGACTCACAGCCTCCTGCATCCATCGCTCCGGCGCCCCTGAGACCATTAGCCGCACGGGTCAATAAAAATATCAAGCCCAATCCAGCCACCACTGAACCGGTAGCGACAGCACCACCAAGTGTTACTCCTTCTACACCCCAACAACAACAACAGCCATCATCGTCGCCCTCATCACCACCACCTCCATCACAGCCAACAACACAACAAAAACAACAGAGCCAACCTGTAGCAATCAAAGTTGAGCCACAAGAAAACTCACAAGACTCACAAAAGGCAGCAGCCATTGCTAAGCGACAGGAACGGCTGATCAAAAACCGAGCAGCTGCATTGTTGTCAAGGAAACGAAAACGGGAGCATTTGAATGCGTTGGAAGAGGAAAAGCAGGCCTTGTCAGTCGAGAACGATCAATTGAAAACCAAAGTCGCGGCGCTGGAAGCCCAAGTGGATACGTTGGAAAAGGAGAACCATGATTTATGGCGACGGTTGGGCAATAACATGCATTCACCTGCAACAACTGCTTTACAGAGTCATAATAACAACAAGCTCAACAACCGAGCAACCGGTGTCGTGTTTATGGTAAATACACACATCTTGGATGATTTTTTTCACATACACAAGGGAAAAGAAAAACTTATCAAAACTGTTACACACGTATCTTAGATAATCTTGTTCTCGTTCGCATTGTTTTCATTGCCAGCACGAACGGTAAATCAACTGACAGTGGGTGGCCATGCCGGACCATTATCATTGGACGGCGCTTATATTCAGCAGCAGCAGCAACGACAAGAAGTGTTGGAACGAGCAACACTCGACGCAGCGCCGAAACAAGGACCACAGCAGGGAAAGGCGGCAGAAGCAAAGACCACGGACCTCGTTCTCATGGATCCTGTACGACCGCAGACATTACAAACGTGGATCAAGGACAGACTCAGTCGCACCAGCAACGAAGAAAATGAAGAAATGATGGCGACGGGTGATCTTGTGCGCTGGTCGCAAAAGACTTCTGCTGCTTCTGCTGGTTCAGCATCTTCCCCTGCGACTGCTGCCGCTCCCCAGATTTATTTGTATTCCTCTGAATTCTCCCAGGTCGCACCAATCCCTCAGAATAATGACACCAGTACGTCTGCTGCTGCTGCTGCTGCTGTTAACATGGATACAACCGACGACGACGATGATGACCTCAGCGACAGACTAAGCGGAATCCAGTACCAGCAACAGCAGTACCAATACAATCCCGTGCTGTCGTTTATATCACCACTTTATCATGATGCCGACCAAGAGACGGTGGCTATGATGACCAACGAGACGACACACCAACAACAACAGCAAAAGTACTTGCAGATTGATGTCCAAGTCCTTGGCTCCCGCGTGATCGATGGCCAATTGCTGTCACTCGACCAATGTCCTTTTGCCACATCGCTTCTCCACACCATCAAGGATGATCTGCTGAACCCGGTCACTCATGGAGCAGCAGCAGCAGCAACAAACGATGGCTCTACTGTTGCGTCAAATGACGATGGTGCTCTTGCTGGACGTTCAACCACAAACGATCGTAGAGTTAAAAAGGATATGCGTCGGAAACTTGTCGGTGAGAAGCGCAGAATTTCCCGGGTTGCAGTGTAACACTTGCTCATTCCCCCATCTCCCTCTTCTGTTCTCACAAATATATAGTTTGTTCATTTTTCTTTACCTTTTCCTTTAATTCATTCACGTTTGTTG
Organism: Zychaea mexicana; assembly: GCF_025766255.1. Taxonomy (NCBI): domain Eukaryota; kingdom Fungi; phylum Mucoromycota; class Mucoromycetes; order Mucorales; family Lichtheimiaceae; genus Zychaea; species Zychaea mexicana. The sequence continues at coordinate 43,354 of NW_026516714.1, forward strand.
TCGTGCATTACAAAAAGTTAGTATATAAACTGTGTTGTAAAATTTAAAAAAATGGAGTAGCGTCTTTCACTGCATCTGTTATTTCATACGGATGGTAATAAGATGATGACTACACAGGCGAGTGTGTGAGTTTATATCAGCGTTTTATTTCCGGTGCCACCAAGGATTTTGAAGGCTCTTGTACAGAAAAGGAGAGAGTTCCCAAATATGGCATTTTATCCGCTAGGCCTGTTCTTATATAAACTACATCATAATGAATTAGCAAACGTCTCTGTATCGCAAAGACCTCTACAGTAGTACTGGGTTCCCGAGAATAGCTATCATAGTTTTCGCTTACTGCCACTGTACTTGTGTGTTTTGCAGTGGGTTTCCTTGTCACTATCAACCCTTGCCTTGTAGAAACATTTCAATGTCTCGCCTCCATCCAACCAGTTCCAGCAGTTCTTGTCCATGAATATGATAATAACAATAACATAAGATTGCAGCACGCATATTCACCTAAGAACACAGGAGTTATCTTATAATTAACACTTCAAATCAAAAGACTGCTTTACTAAACATAAAAACATATCGTATCATCCGACGGTGATGCCTTGACAGAAAAGTCGCGTTGTTAATATTACCTTGCAAGTAAATGTCGTGGATTTTTGAAGATGGACGTGGTATCTCATCCATTATAAGTCGTGTAAGCGTTTCTGTGATAACATTAGATTATACGGACACTGCAACTTTTACACTAGCGTATGTATGAAAACGCACAAAATGACGGATAATCCATAATCAAGATGCAACATCTTTATTGTGCAACGATAGGAATAACAAGGATTTTGTTTTTCATTCTGCTACAGATATATATATATATATATATATGTACTATACAAACCAGTGAAACATAATAGCATCATAGAGTATGATATGTTTTGTAATAGATGTCTCTACTGTATCGCTTAAAAGAAGCACTTTATTATCTCCGTTCCGCAGATGGCTAGCAAAGCAGTACTATACCTCGCCAAAACTAAATCCTGTCCGTTACAATAATAACTAGAGCGGCAAGTACCATTATTGGCAATCACGTCCACTCAGGATCATGACCTTTAGTGTTATCTCTCAATTCAGGTACAGATACATTAGCAATTAAAAAGTATAGAACATCCAACAAATAAACAATTCAAAATAAGCGGTGGTGGAGAAGAAGAAGATAGTCCCATATACATCCAAGCTCATCAATTGGAAACTCTAAACCCGAAACCTTAATAAACCCGGACCAGCACTTGCGCATTCGACTAACCTGCTCGCTCACTGGTGTTCGCTGCCCCGCCCCACAACCCGTTGCGAGCTACTCGCTTTTCTTTTCAACTTATTGGGTAACTTAATTTAACACGATGTCCTATATTTATCAGTAACGTAGCTGCTTAATATCATGACAATGGAGTAAGATCTGTTGGATCGCTTGAACACCAGCATTTGCATCTGTGTCTTTTATAAGCAAGAAGCCTGCATAACAGCGAAAATGCTGCTGTTTCCTTTGTTTCACAAATATCCAACTCCACAACTACAAGCTTCAACGAGGACGTATTGATGCTGATGTTCTCTTCAGTTTTCATGTTTAATCCTCTGGGCAATCCAGCGTCTCTTACACAGAAAATACACAGGCCGGTCTTTTTATTCCATAGCGTTTCCTTGGGAAAAGGATGATGCTGGTGATGTATGCGTGCGCATTTTTGTTTATGGGGATGTTTGTATCGAGACACATCACTATAGCATCAGCAGAAATTGTAAAGATCACATACCGATTATTTTTGTCTAAGCTTAGATAGTCTGCTGGATCTAAGCCTGGATCTGTGCAAAGATGATATGAGCAGGATGATAGATTGCCTGTTTTTTTTGTCGTGAGACATGGATTCCAAAGTGGCTGTTCAGTGTAATGGGATGATACATACATCTTTATACGGATGCACCAACGTCATAATCAAATAATTAGCGCTAGATACCGTCTTTGTTTTAATGGTGCTGTGTATCTCTTATTTTCTTTACCACGATAAAAAAAAAGTACCGACTGGCATAAAATATATTCATACGAGTTCCTCTGTACGTGCAATGGCGTTGCTAATATCAGAAAACGCCGGTTTTGACACTGATTGGAATGACTACTAGGAATTGTGTAAAACTTGCGTTGTATAGTCGTTCGTTCGTCAAAGTTTTTATATGTGTTCGAGTGCTGTGGGTACGATTGCCGCCTTGGTTTTGTTACACTGGTATGATAAAAACGCGTGGCCGACACTCTGTATATATTATATCATTACAGGCGTGTTGATCTGCTCATTGTCATCCAGAGAAATCGTTGTATGCAAACATTCGTGAGAAGCACACGGTGTCAGAGATATCAATAGAATGGTATGCTGAGTTGTCAGAGGTGCTTGTACGATCGATGGCTGGGAGCGTTCGTGATATTCATGCTTTTGTTTGGTGAAGAGGATAAAAAGTAGAGATGTGCTGTTCTTTTTCAGCAGCACAGTCACTCAAAGACAGCACGATCATCATGGTTCAGTATAGTCTTTGTCATATTCATATGTCGTTGTTCGACTATCCACAGATATACGCTGGTAATCCGAGTTATAAAATAAAGATCCTTCTGTATTTAATTCTTTTACTAGTGCTCTCACACAATCCGTCGTATCAGTTATCCGACAAAAGAACTGCCGTGCACAGCACATCTTCTAACCCGCTCAAACAGTATTTTTCCGTTTTCAAAATTGATAGTCTTTATTTAAGAATTCCATCCTTCTAGTCCAACACTGTTGCCTTCAGCAAAGAAAGACCGGCACTCTGAATCCCTCATCCACCATAGCCATCCACCACCAGCATGCCCACCACAATTAAACTAACTCTTGACCACTAACCTGGATCCTCACACGTAACAATGATACAAAGACGTTCTTACGCTGTAGTATCTACATTATAAACCACAGCCTCAAATTAGATTATGGCTCAAGCTGATCCAGCAATACACAAACACCAAAAAGTAAAGTACCTTATCACACCAACAGCATCTTGATATGGCTACACGGTCAACGGCCTTGCACCTGTTCTATAAACAAACAGAATAATCTGCCCATCCAAATTCCTCTGCCACCGTCGCCAATACCCACAATGACCGCCGTCAACGATCGCGCGTTTACATGCACTCGTTCATCCTATTAAACATTCTTGCTTTTTAGGAAAACGATCCACAAGTTCTAACCAGCTAAAATAAAGGAAGATCTTAAATTAGAAAAACTTACCATGTGGATCATAACTTCGGCAAGCACGGCAGGAGCTCACAACGGAAACGCATGTGTCCGAACAAAAGCAAATTTCATCCATGGAGAGCAACAGCAAACCACACAGTCTCAGCCTTGATCTTGAAAAATTTAAAACGGAGGATGAAGGTATACAGCTTGAGCATACACAGGAAAGCTACGAGAAGAACAGGTCGTCCAGTGAAGCGGCAGAGCAGCATCCATGCACAGCATCTTTGATACGCACGGGAAAACCGTAGACAAGTCCGTTCAGCAAAGGAGCCTTGGAAACAAAGACGCCAAGTAGAGCCACAATGCGTCCGGCAGAGTTCAAGACACCCAAGGAAAAAAATTCGTCTGTACAATGAGTAGAATATCCAACACGTTCACGATCTTAGGTGGCAAGAGAATTGCGAGATGGAGCAAGTTAAGGTATACAACAGCCAAAAAACCAGAGTGAGCGCGAATATGTATTGCAGGTAACAGAGCAACATGGGCGCCGGCATTGCTGAGATTCATATACGAGAGCAGAATAGCGTCACTACAGATGGCAGCCAGCACGATTGACGGTAGTGACAGGAAAAAGCAACGTTCTGTTGACGGCAAGGACACAGCAGCTGTAGCAAGTGAAGGTGGCAAAGACGTGTAATGTTCGACTGGCGTAAAGCGAGATGGAGCAAGCGTGAGCAGACGGTAATGAAGGACGTCGAAAGAGCAATAGTAAGCAGCAAAAGAACTTTAGTAAAAAAAAGGCAAAGTATAAAGTAAAGTGGGAAAAAGAGAGAAGAAAAGAAAAGCAAAACAACAGCAGTACCCCTTGCTTCAGGTATTTATATTGTCCTGGTGCCCCGAGCCAGCAGAGCAATGGACCACTGGAAAAAGTGCTTTCCCACATGCAGTGGTGACCATGACAACCGCCCTTTTCATGCTTTCTTTCCTTACTGCTTGTGCTACGCTCTTCCTTTTCCATTCCTCCTTTTCCTTTTCGCTACTTCTTGTTTACGCTTTCACGCCGTCACTCCACTCGGCTAGTTCTTTCTTTTTTACTTGTGCTACGTTCTTTCCTTTTCGTTTCTGCGGTTCCCTTTCCGCCACCGCGGTTTCCTTTTCGTCATTCATCCAAACGGGTTTGTCATTGTCACTTTGCTTTACCCTGCTTAATAATGCCTGACATGGGTTTCTACGAAGGTCATTTAAAAGCATCGATCATGCACGTCCTCCGAAAAGACACAAGAGCAGTGCGCGCTATGAGCATTCGCAACGGATTATCTGTGAAAAATCCTGTAAACCCGATTTACAGGTCTTTTTACATTTCTGTCTTCGCACCGGTCCCTGTAAAATTATCATCTGTGAAGCTCCTGTAAAACCCCCCTTCTCTTTCAAAAAGAATTCCCAAACAGTATGAACACCAACAACGACAACAGCAATCCCATGTCTACGATTACGTTCACTTCTCCCCCCAAAACCACCCTCTCCTCAAGCCGAATCGCTACTGCTGCCTCCCCTGTCGCAACTGCCGACCAAAAAAATGACGAAAGGTGCTTGGTGGCGCAATGACGAGGATCTGCTCTTGGTCCAAGCCTATCTTCTCGTCAACAAGAATGAAAAAGTTGGCATCAACCAAGATTACAAACCGTTTTGGCAACGCGTTCTTAAAGAGTTTGAAAAAGGCGGCAATGACAAGAACCGCACCCCCGAAGGTCGTTGGGAAATCATCAGCGCGCAAATCGCGAGATATGCAGCGGCCGTGGCCTTTATCGAGAGGGCCATCAAAAAGTAGCGATTCCGATGATGACAAGGTAGTCTTTTGCATAATAATATGCATATAACAGATTCGAGAAGTTCCTTTCTTTCTGAAAGTCCATATAATAGGAACAGCGCATCATCGAAAAGTACAACAGCAAAGCTGAAGCACGGTATAAGCCATTCAAGATGGCTCATTGCTGGCCTCTGCTGAAGGATGGGCAAAAATATAAGTTCATCAGCGACAAGGACAACGAGGTCACCGTGGATGGCGAGAAGGATGTGCAACAAGAAAGCCAAGGCTTTGAAGAGACGACACGCCGAAGATGACGATCTCGAGAGCCTGGCTGGTGAACAGTTGAAGCTCGCCTGTCTAGAGGTCGTCGAGGAAGAAAAGAGAAGGAGACTTTTGGAAGAAATGCTGGAGGAGGCGCAAAAGGCGAATGAAGAGGCGCGACTGGTAAGAGAAGAAGCCATCATGAGCAAGGATTTGGACTCTCTTAGTCCTGCTCAAAATGGTACTACGAGAAGAAGCAATAGGAGATCGTTGATCGAATGAAAAAAGAAGAGATGGAGAAGAATGTGGTGCAGGAAGGAGAGCTCGGAGACGGTTTGGAGGAAGAGAGAGATCGTTAACGAGGTCGTCGAAAGAATTTGGTGCATGGATACCCTCCGATTCTTCATGTGGTATCAAATCAAAACCATCAAAACCATCAACGCCACATGTCTCCTCGCGAGTATTCAAATTCGCGACATCAAGCTCATCAGATAGTAGCCTTTCAGCTTCTTCTGCAGTCTCTCTATTATTCTTTTCCTCTTCTGTCTCTACATCGAGCAATCCTTTGTGACCCCATCAATTTTTGATTTTTCCTTGTGAGACTAACTCCCAAGCATCTCTGGCCCATTGCATGGCAGTAAGCTGCTCTACATCATAGAGTTTGCCGACTGGAACTTCCGATATTTTAATTCGCTTCAGGGTGTTGCATGGCCCTGCAGTACCTTGCTGCAGTGGCTCCGTCCATCAATAAGGCCAGAATATTAACGTTTGTTGTTGGCTTCAGTTTTATTGTTTCTGAACTTACCGATACTGTTTTTTAGAATTGGCGACGTTACTGTCTTTGTTTGATTTATCGAACTTGTTTGTTTCTGCTGGGGTCATTCTTATTATAGATAATGCGAACGTTAATACCATTTGAAGCGGAATAGGGATAGCAATCGGAGCACATTATCGAACAATTGTTGTGATCTAGTTGACTGAGAGCAAACAGCGGAAGGCTGTCATTCATTCCTGCGCAATCTTGGAATATACGGCGGATTCGAATTTCATCAGTGCATCCGCATATCCGGATCGGGTGCGCATGGCCCTAATATCCGATCTGATGCGATACGTATAGAACGCTAGTAAAATCTTGAGGGAAATAACAGCAGTCATTAAAGCCGGAACAAAGAATGAGTGTTATCAGCCTTGTTGGATACAACAAGTAGACTGCCACGCTAGTTAGAATAACCTTTTTCTTAACGCCAGTATAATGAGAAGATATAGGTCTTTTCGTTTGTGTGAAGGCGGAAGGAGGGATAAAAAAGTAGGACAGGAGGAAAAAGTAAGCACGTCGTGCTGCTAATACATGGAACCTGTCTGTGAGTCACATAAACCGACGTACATAACAAGGCGATTTGTGTACTAGCACGTTTTTTCCTGAAGCAAAAAAGTATACAGTGGTCCCCCAACATAGCAAATCGGCAAAAGTGTTGAAGCAGTGGAAAAACAGTAGAAGCGAAATTGTTTTGGAAGGATGTATAAACACAAACAAGAGAATTTTCCAGAAAAGCACCGGAAAAGGAAAATGTTCAATATCTTTGCGGATTTTCTTGTGGTTTTAAAAAAAAATGAGGTTGGATAAGTTACTAAGATGAAAATGAAGTACAAGAAGAGCAGAGCAAAGTTGACTTAGGAAGTTTGGAAAGTTGAGTGGAGGCACTAAGTGAAAAGAATTGGGGGGGGGGGATGGCGGTATAGGCGGTGATCAGGGCAAAGCGTGTATGGCAAACAAAAGAGATAGTGTTTATAGCGAGGGCTATGAAGAAAGGCAACGGGAGCTTTTATTTCGAGAGCGTGAATGTGTATGATGAAGAGCTGACAGGGCGATAAGAGGATATGTAGCATGTAGCGGAAATAATACAGGAACGAGATCAGGACACCCGTTAATTTCCAACTTGAAATTCCCAAATGATAATTGTGAAAGTCAACGGATGCTAGGACACAATAGCTGTGTACGGATATTCGTTATCACGACGCATCTTAATGCTACATAGATTACCAACGCTCATGAAGTTGTCACAATATAGGAATCGTAATTCGCATAGCCCATTATCCAATACATTTTCTGGCTGTATTGACTTTTTCCCACATACATAATAATAAAATATACACCAAAAGAAGAGACAATGGGAGACCAAGAAGCTTTTGGTAAAACAGCGACTGCTTGCCACCCAGTAGTATCATTGAAAATCAGAAAAAACGTTATATACAAGGATAGGCATATCTCTGTTACTTATATGTTATGCCTTTGCTTTTAAAAGATTTATTCTATAAAGAACTTGAAGTCATAAGGAGATGGGTGAATGTTTGTTTTCTATTGAAATATTTTATAAATATAAGATCAACGATAACTTGTTCATGAATATCAAAGTAACTTTTTGGAGATGAAGATATTATACCTAGTCTCCCTTCTGAACTACGGCAATTACGCGGCAAGCTATAAGAAAAGTGTTTGCTAGACAAAGCTCTTCGCTGACTCAACCGAAACTAATAATGTGCAGTGCCTAATTTCTTCAAAGCATATATGAAAGAACACTTTGTATTAAAACGCGATTAACCCTGGATGATACATTGAAAGTGAAATAAACGGGGGTTTGAAATTTACCATGTTATTTTTTCCATTCCCAAAAATTTTGTTAACGGATGTGCAATGAAAGGGGGTATACTGTATTGTGATTATAAACAAGTTGGGTGGAAGAAGAGAGCAAAGGCACAATGATTGAGAAATGACATTGATGTCTAGAGGGTTAACAACGTGTACAAGATCATTGGACAGACACAAAGAATTATTATTGTACGAAGAGTGAAATCATATATTTATTCATGGAAAGAAAAGAAGACAACTATGGAAAAACAAAGACTACTAGCAAATAAGGCCAGCAAGCGACATGAACAGACAGAAGCTAGCTAAAGCAGAGGTACCAATGGCGCTTCCATAGTATCGTCAATAGACATAAAAACAGAAGCCCAGCAACAAGCTTATTGACCATTGTAAAGGCGAGCGACAGGGAACTGGCCAGCAACAGCTGTGTGTCCATGACAGCATAGGCACCGTGACAAGCCGATAAGCATGACCACTTATAACATGGCAACAGTAATCAAGTTCTCCGATCAAGGTCAGCGCACCCTAGTCGAAGGTACTGGGTGCAAGTGCAGAACGACATCTACTTTGAATTCACAACGGGTATAGAGAACTTGGTACAGAGTTGGTCCTTGATGTACACAAACTTGTGAGTAACCACTAATTATGTAGCGCTCAAATTTATCTTTAAACCAACTCAACTAATGATGCATATCAATACAAGTCATACTTGAATGGTGACGCGTTAAATGTCATTGCGGCTGAACAGAGCATCGAACCCAAGCAGCAACGTAGTCTGTTTACCTGCGCCATACCGACGACCCTATTGCATGACTGTAATTAGATAGATATGCCAGCTGGAAGATCTGAAAAACGCTGTTGGCATGTAACATGAAGGACCGTGAATCTATTAACAACAGTGAGTGGCCGACTCTTCGTCATTGTGCTATCAATGTCTCAGTGAGCACATCCACAATACGGGGCCCATAAAAGCTTGAACGCACCTTAAATTGGTTGACTACTACAGTACATGGTTGATGACGCCGTTCGGCTTAGGGTGTGTACGGACAGTCGTTTGACGTGATGACAACTGAGCGTCGTATAGAGCGGGTTTTCCACTAATCGAGTGTCAAAAAGATCTGACCCTACGATGGTTGTGAAGGAAGAAAAGAAAATAGTACGAAAGAATGGTGACGAATGTAAAAAGAAAGAGAAACGGAGAACAGAGAAGACATGGTAATTTAGGATGTGAACGCTGAGTCATTATCTCTGATAGATTGCGGCATTTTCATCGAAGCCTAGTGCCCATCTTTCGTAACAAGAACAGTAACATATCATCGGTTATCTATGACACTCGATGTGTGAGCTACGATATTAATTATGACGCGTGACAACAATCGATGCCAAGTATTTACTGTACGTGCACTTGATAAACAAACATCGGCCCCTTCAAACGCCACAAAAAAGATAGTTTGTACTGTGCCACCAGTCAAAAACCTGTCGTCCAGTCTTGCATAAACAGACTGAAACAGTGCGTGATCATAGTGCGACTGCTATTCGAAAAGTCATTTTCTAAAAGAAAAGAGGAAGACAGTATATTTAGTTAAGGTCTCCGTCTATCTAGCAGTGGGGGAAATCGAGACATAGCAGTCAGAATGACATAAACAAACCGTGGTCAACCGCGGAGTTGCCACTGCTCTTCGAAACAAGCCTCTAAAAAAACAAACAAAAGTAAAACACCTCAACCATCAACGTTTCAACATAGTAAACAAAGAACTTCTATTCAAATGTAAACAAAAGCAACATGGATAGATTCATGGCTCACCTTGTTTCATCGGTTGATAAACAGCTGGTGAAAGAAGCGGTTGTTTGTCAAAGCTCGGATGAAGTTCACGGGACCTAGGTCGTGTGCCAAATGCGGAATGGCTTCATATGGGTTTAAATGATTATCAGACATGTTGATAATAAGTCCACCGAAGCCCTCTGATAATAAATACACCGTAGTACTATCAGTAAACCATTAATGTGAAAGAATGTGCGCAATTTATAGTTGGTAAACTGGACAAGAGACACTTGTACAATGAACGGCCATAATCCGATATGCACCGACGACATTCATGTATAGTTTACGTAACTCCTATCACTTAAAGAAACTTGTAGCCGGCGACGGCGATTATAATTCTTTTAAGCTACCATTATTTACAAAGAAAAAGGCGGCTGTTAAAGGTATCAACACCGCTACCTTGTAACAAATTGTATTGTCAACAAAAACAAAAACAAAAAACAAATCTGGAAGTGGCAGGTGGAAAGGAGGCAATGACGGGTAAAAGCGGATAGTGTTAGGAGCGCGTTCCAATAAGAAGTGTAAAAAGAAAAAGCTTATCCCCAGGAAGACCGGTATCACGCGTTCAAGGGCAACAAGCGGTGCGCGTATAAAGAAAACCAACACATTCGATTAGCCAAAAGCCTTAGCCATGGATGAAAGAGTATCTGGAAAGCGTTATTTTATTCTCATGTGCTGTGTGACAAACAACCGGTTCTCTGCTATAGTTTATCAAAAGCTTTTTCATTTCTCACACTCTTTTTATGTTTGAAACCAGCCGGCATAACAGTATAATTTGATCGCCTGTGGTTTTGTATAAAGCGGGTGGCAGTACGCAATTCGCGCATTGTGTACAACAATCTTTCCAGCTGATTGAGTCGCGGTGTCAGCGAAAGTGTATATTATTTCATCTTTGTTGCAGATATAAAATAAGTATTATCAAATGAATACCATCAGTAGAGAATTGAAGGCGCGTGAGATCTGCGTGCATTGCTCGCCCTGCCTAATATGTTTCACCGATTTCATGCAGGGCATGTCCCCGACAGTGTCGCCGCTTGTTTTTAAACAGGCCATAAGGTGCACAGAAGGTTTATAGGGTTTTAGCAGCACGATCACAGAGGAAAGGAATGCAGGTGCCAAAAATGACTGGTATTGCAACAAGAAGCTCACATAAGAAGAAGCCATATTCACTAGAAGTAAGGGCGCAGAAGTTGATGACTGTGCTGTACACGTGATCCAAAGTAAAGTGTATGCCAAGGACAGACTGGTGAAGCTCGGTAACGGTAGAAGGGGGATGGTTTACGGCGCTTCTACACACAAACCTGGGCTAGTGTTGTTGGCTGCTTCATTCTGAATCGACTCCATTGATCCCGGATCTCAGGAACTGATTGAAGTAACTCGTTCGCGCATTGCTCTACTTACATGCCGAGTTTTGTTGCCATCACGGTTCTTGTTGAAAGAGACAAGAGTGGTGATGGAAAAAACCTTTACTTGACTGTCAAATTATTGAAACAACGACACAACCATGGCGCACTGCCTAAGCCTCTCTGCTTCGCTGCTTTTTTTCTGCATGGGATATCATTAAGAGAGAAAAGAGGAGGTTACACATACACCGAGTATCTCCATGTCTCCCGGTTCGTGCCTCGTCTGCATTACACACCCAGGTTTCACCTTGGGACTGAGCTCCGCACCTTTTGCAGGTACCTTTTTTGTGTAGACGATGATTTATTGAAATACCGTTGTTGTCGGTATTTATAATGTCAGAAAAGGGTTGACAAACGCACTATGAAAAAGTACTGATTTCAATGTAATGCGGGCTGCTACACCGTCGGCCAGAAGGTTGATCCTTGAAACACTTGATGCCAATGGAGTTCCATATGTGGAGTATAGTGGCGATGATACAATGAACTCTGGTTTGACCGTGAGCGGGAAGGTGTTGAGAGACCTACTGTAATGTGATCACACGTCAAGACTCATGGTCGACAAGGAAGCGCTTTGCAGGTACCGCTATACTCGCACGGATAAACTGAAGGACCGGATGTGTCATAATCACCTCCTTACAACATAGCAATCGTTGCCATCGTTACTTTACCTCACATGCTGCTGCAGAACCCCCATGCGTAGCTCATATAGCTTTCTCTATGTATTTGTTATCAAAACACACCTCCCCTGGCTAGTAGTACCTCCACCTTCTTGTGCGCCCTCTGAGTGTAAACTTCAATTCACTTCTTGCACGATTAACCATCATCTCCTCGTTAGTGCATACTGATGAGTTGACAGCGAATTTGGCATTATCATAGTAGTCACTAGATCAACTTAGTACTTTGGTGCTTTTGTGTACCCATCGCTGTACCTCTATTAGAGGAATCTCCTATTCTATCTTTCTTCCCTGTGTATTTCGTTTGTCTACTTTTTACACTGTAAAGCGTCAATCAGTAGTATTGGTGCGTATTGTATCTGTTGTTTCGGCCCCAATTCTACCACTGACACAATAAAACAGACGGTTATTCTGAGACAATTATAGTATATACACATCAGTACTTTAAGCGTATGTGAGAGGCGTACGCATAGATTCGTTTCCAAACACTCTGTTTTTCCGCCTTACAATACAATAATGTGAATCTTGGTGTTGTCCCACTCGAACAGTCGTATGTGGTGTTGGCTATTCCTAAATTTCTGTTTTCACATTGGCTTTTGATACGGACACTCTCTTCTATTTTTGATCCTCATCAGGTTACACTCATCCTATAAATATATACTTGTGGGGGTTGTCCGCAAGGATGTTCACTTGTTATTGCTACTACAGATCAGTCGATATATCAACAGAAGAGAACCTTAAAGGGTACATGAAAAAACATTCCTTAATGCTTTTCAAACTTTCTAGGATGTCTCTACACGGATGTGTTTATGCGCAGTAATTTCAATAAAGTATGAAAAGGCTCCTCAATAACAGTATACTTTAATATATATATATATATATATATTATATTAAATCTTCAACTTCTTTCAACCTACGTTTATCACCCTACTACTGTATCCCAACACTATGGAGCAATTGATTGAAACTACTTACACCGAATAAAATATGCACTGTTACAATACGTATACGTCAAGTCCTATTAACTACATACTGTATAAGCACTAGCTATGGTGTGCATGCATTTCGCTAGAATACCTTCGTTGCTAGTTTTTCAAAAGAGAATACAGAGCGCAAACACATTTTTAAATACATTGTGTGGTAAAACACATTATTACACTGTCCAAAGACATCATCAGATAAGATATTTGGTTAACATCAAAAGTATATACAGACAACTACCACAGCAACCAGCTAAGCATTGTAGCATAGACACAATTGTAAAGCACGGAAACACTATACTCGGATTATCCAGCTTATGTAAGCAGTAGCAGTACGATTGCCATTATATCATGAATGTGGAAGATCTTACACCTGTACAACGAGGGGCGGCTATAAGCCGATACTGTATGGACTGACGCAATATGATGCATAGGCGTATGTCGTTAGTGATCTCTTGATATCCTTTACGATAATTTAGAAAGAGAAGGTCTGCTTATGATGCACTTAGAATGGATGTTTTGTCACAAAAAAAAAAAAAAAGCACCTGGCAGTGGCAGGTGGAAACGAGCGGATGGGCGATGATAGCGGATAGTGTTATGCAAGCTAATCAATACTTATCCTCAGCTGGTTCGGGCACCGTTTCACTGTGCCGATCCACGCCTGCCGGCTATCGCACATGCGATGAAGACTGCTGTCTTCGCACGTCGCTTTTGCTCCCAACCCAAAACCACTCTTCTATGCATCGCCATCGTTCAAGCGATCTGGTCAGCACATTGGTTTTTCATATTCGAAGGCCACCCTTTCTATCCGCAGGCAGTAGCTGCTCATGCCACTGCCATCTATCACCGCACATATAAATAGGTTTCTCTTTTCCGTCACTTCTCTGTTCCTCATTTTCTCATACATGTATTCACACCCAATAGTCCGTCACTCCTCTGGACACTCTGTTGGGAATAAGTTCTGCCTCCAGACCATAAAAAAAAATACTTATGATCAGAATGATTGGGCGTGTACTAGTTTTGGTTAGCGCCAAGCTCAAGCCAGGGATCAAAGGGTCTCGGTACAGTGTCTACCGTCAATGTTGCTTATGTTGAATACGAGATTATTTTTGGATTTATACCGCGTCGATATTGGCCGGTGAACAATAGCTTCGGATGATAACGATATATTCGCGCAAGGTGTTGGCAAAATATACATCATTTTTGGTTTGGAGTAAGTATGTGCTGAATGGTCGTATCCAGCTTCCTGATGGGATAAATGAGCCATTGTAGAAAGTCTCGGCCGTTGTTGGATTAACCATGGTGCGATGTGGTGGCGTGTGTAACAAACAAAAGACGCACTCTTAATCAAGTATCAAGTATATACCCACGATCCCTCAAGCCCGCAATGATGGAGGTGGCCAACTTAAAATAGAGTGTCAAGAGCATGGCTGTTTTCAACATAGTATGCGCGTCATCCTGTATACAGGCTGCTTCAATATTTGGCTTGGTCATTTTATCAACCACTTCCCTCAGCTGATGTATGATACATGTGAAAAAAAAAGATGAGAAAAAAAGAAAACAAAGTGTGAAAGTAACAAAAAAAAGTGTGATCGTGTTGCTATTGCTGCCTGTATTTTTAGCACGGGCCTGGGACGTGTTTTTTTAAAACCAAACAAAAAATTTTTTCTTCACTCTTTCTTCTCTTCACTTTTCTTTTCCCTTCACTCCCTTGGATCCTCCTGGTCTTTCTCTTGGCTCTTCCCTTGGTTCTGGTCTTCCCCTCGCTCTGGCTCTTCCCTTGGTCCTGGTCTTGCCTCTGTCGGTCCTGGTCTCAGCCTTTTTCCCGTGGTCCCCCTGGCTGCCTACAACCGGTCCCTGCTTTGGGCTGTCCAGTCTGGCGTTCAACGGTGTTGGCCACAACCGATCTTCAGGCGAGATCAGAGGACGGAGAAATCCTTTTCGGTTTCTCGCCATAGAAATATGGTAGTGTCCTTTCGGTTGGATGCCTTGTCTGCTGGTGTCTGGTCTGCCATGGTGGGGGTCGCAATGAGGAGCCAGGTGCCACTGTAGATTGCGTTGGACTCTCGGCAATCGACTCTCGGCATTTGACTCTCGACAATCGACGCTCGGCATTCGACTCTCGGCATTCGACTCTCAGCGATCAACTCTCTGGCATTCGACTCTCGGCATTCGACTCTCGGCAATCGACACTCGGCAATCGACACTCGGCAATCAGCTCCCAGCTTCAGTGTTCGGCTCCCAGCATCCGAGTATCCAGTAAGCAGCTCCTCCAGCATTCGACAACAGCAGCAAATTTTTTTTTTTCTTTTTTGGGTGTTTCGAGAGTCAATTCCTTCCCCTACCCCCACCCCTTCCCTTTCCTCTTCCCTTTCCTCTTCCCCACCCCTTCCCTTTCCTCTTCCCTTCCGTCCTTCCCTTCCCCCTTCCCCACTCACAGGCAATCCTCAACCGATTGCTTGCACTTGACTCTCTCGAAACGTAGTGTACGTCATGGTTCCCACTCGTTTGTACCATGATGGCTGGGTTTGTGGTTGATTGACCCAGCCAAATGTGTGGGAGACTGGGACTCCCAGGCCGAGGCATTG
Source organism: Zychaea mexicana (assembly GCF_025766255.1). Classification (NCBI taxonomy): domain Eukaryota; kingdom Fungi; phylum Mucoromycota; class Mucoromycetes; order Mucorales; family Lichtheimiaceae; genus Zychaea; species Zychaea mexicana. The sequence goes on from NW_026516714.1 coordinate 58,763, forward strand.
GTGGCTTTCTTTTCCTCCCCCTTTTACATACTTCTTCTGTTTCTTCTTGCTTTCTTCATGCTTTTTGTATAGCCTACGGGTTGTGCGAACTGCTTGTTGAGGTCACTTTGTAAAATCGCGTTCTTATTATTTGTCTTTATTGTCCACTGATTGTGTTCTTTTAATAAAATTTGTACCCTTCGACTATTGATATTCATAACGATAACTTTTGTCTTTTATAAAATGTTTCTTTACTCTAATATTACAATGAATAAAAACCTGCTCTTTTACTTTATGTCCTGCTCAAACTCATTTACAATTTCTTTCCTTGTGAAGATATTTGCGTGTCGCTTCACCTTGCAATATCCATTTTCTTTCTGACTGTGTTCAATCGTCTTCGCCGCTTCATTTGACAGTTAGGAAAGAACTCATGTTTTGGCGTGCTGTGTCCTTGTTCTTATACAATGCTGACAATGTCAAATGGCTCACATTAGATTCGTAATTACTTTTACTTTGCAATGACTCGATCGATTCTAAACATAATATCTAGGCAACCGTTTGACACAAGCATAATGCACTGACCATGTAATACAATGTCAAAGTGTTGTGAGACCCGTTGCATGTATCAGTTTTTTGGGCACGTCAGAAAGTTTCTTGCGACAGCAGAAAGTCTTTTGGACTTGGAACAAGTTGATAGAGCTTTGTGTGCTTAAACTGTCGGTTCTCATGCACTCTACAGCCAAGATCAAATCTTTTGATACTTGATACTGTAATGCCCATACTCATTAGTAGAATTGTTTTACAAACGTTTCAAATGGCGTTCTACTAATAATGTTAAACTTAAATATTCTTTAATAAAAATACTGTTTTAATAAAACCTCAAAGTCCCACAGCGTCCAGCGAGGTCCCTGGGAATTGAAACCCAACGGGACTTGTTCAATTTTTAAGCCAGTTATCTTGCTCAAAGGGAATAAATAAGTGATTTATATTCACTCCAAGTCCCCCAGCGTAAAGAAAGCAGTGCATACTGCATTACAATGAGCGGAAGCTAATAATTTTAAAGGGGTTGCTCTTGAAAACTACCTTCACCATTTCGATTACTGAATCAATTTGTACATCTTTCTACGTGATGACCGCGAAAATCGCAATAAAAATGGTACACTAACTTAATGTTAAAATTATACACGATACTTAAAACATATATAAGTACAATAGAGAGCAAACAGTTAAAATAGAAGATTGGTCACCCAAATGGGCACCAGCAGAAGTCGCTTTTTTGCAAAAGTTTGCACACAAGTTTGGCATGGGCAGACCAGGTTTGAATGAGGCTGGTTGGATACAAATAGCGGAGCACCAGTTTGATTCCACAATCAAGCGTATGTCGACGCTCTATGCTAAATGACATCGTTTAGCAAAGGTGCCGCTGAATGTACCTTGCCGTTTTGTGACAACATAAAGATTTGGCAAGCATCATGGAAAAAGTGGATCAGCTAGCATCCAAAAGGCTTACGACGTGTAATTGCACTTGCTAGACGCCGCATGGATAACATCGCAGCATCAACGAGTGACGACGATATGATAGTACAGGATGACGACAAGTAAGAAGATTGGAGCAGCAGGCTTAAGCACGACGACGTTGAGAGTGCTACTTGGACATCCTGGGGCTTAAAGGGATATATGACCCACCACGAGCGAGTCTCGCCGCGAAGCTGTTGCCGCTGCTCATCGGGCTGGTAGCATGCTGTATATGTTAACCGATGACCACCACATTACAGCAACAGCCATAAGCCAGGAAATCAACATCCTAACAACCAATTTATCAAGTCAAAACATATGGACCAACTCGTCATGACCAGTCCACAGTTCGACTCAATGACCGATGGGCAAATCTATGCCCTTCCACGACTACCACTTGTTGTTGCACGCTGCTTGCCCGAAACCGAAGTCAAGAAGATCCAAGCATTTGAAATGCGACATTCGATTTCAACGATGACAGGTGATGGTGTCAATTATTTTCGTTCTTATCGTATTGCTGATGTTGATATCGCCATGGGCAAAAACGTAGCGATGTAGCCAAGCAAGCATCCGATATTATTTTGACTGACAATACATTTGCAGCCAGTGGCAGAAGGTCGACGTATCTATCAGAACATGCAGCGCTTCCTTTTGTACATTTACATCATTCTGATGTCACTTGCGCTTGTGCGTAGCCTGCGATTCTAACTATCAACAAGGATTTTGTGATGCATTCTACTGTGCTCGCGCATCACTCTTGGTAGCTTGTTTACTATGCTCCTTGGTAGTCATGAGACTGTCGTAGTTACTGGCGACCTGGAATGAGCCCACAGGGTCTCAAGATCACCCATACCTCACGTACGGTAATCGGGTTTTCTGCTTTGATATCATTTGCCTGGTAATCTTCTTCTACATTCCTGAAGTCAGATTACTCGGCATTACCTGCGACTGGGAGCTTCCTATTGGATCGACTACATTCTTCGTTGTATCTGGCAAGCTTCATAAGCATTTAAAGCGTCAATTAATGAAACCCGTGCAAATGCATTCTGTCGATGAGTTATTGACCCTATTATCCCATTCACTAAATTATTCTACAGACAATCTAATTTCTTTTCGTTCTACCTTTTGTTCTGCATATTCGTTTTTCCCTCTCTTTTCGCTCCACATCACCACCATTTCCTATAATAGCAATGAAATTATACTTTTCCACTTGCTTATCCATAAGGAAAGAAGTAATGTATGTATTATCGTTAATTGCATGTGCTTAAGCACACGATAAGAAAAGCAAAGAAAGAATAAAGAGGGTGCTCGATTCCCTCATAAAATCAATACTTTGCTGTTCCCGACAGCGTATTATATAACAACTAGATGACCACAGGCGTCAGCAGCCAAGAATTAATTGTTGGTAACAAGTAGAAACTTTACATATGAACTTACAGAAATTCAACTGAAACAAGTCCTTATTTTCATTTTCTTCATAACTTATAGCAAGGCTTTCGATGTTTTTTCACCCTTTCGATCGAAAACCAATAGTGAACTCGTTTGATTTTGCATTAAAACAAAATTAGTTTACTGTACTTTATCATAGGAAAGTAAAAACCTCAAAAACGTCGCGCCATGTAAAAATCTCCTCTCAGCCGACTAGATATTCCCCCAACCGCCATTCTGAAATGGAAGTATTTTTCAGTAAAGTTAAGGTTAACGCCTTGGTAACAATATGAGCAAATAAGCTAATACTCATAGTCGTATAATTGAATGCTTAAGCCTCAACCGGAACACTTCGTCTATGATAACTATATTTTTGCTCCTGTTGTTATTGTATAAGTCTGTACAATTCTTGGGGTGATTTTGGTAACTAGCATTATCCCAAAATGGTGCTGGCATAGGGGAAGACAGCGGTTTTTTTTTCAAGGTAATATATAAGTATCGATCGCTGTTGTGACAAGCTCAGGGATGAATTTATGATAGCAGTAGGAATGGTGGTTTCCTTTTTTATGTAGTCAGTTGATCCGCCACATCACGCTATTCAGGTCGAAGACAGTTATTTTAATAATAAACGTAATGTAGCTGACAGGCGACTATTTTGTAAATACGTGTCCATTTGAACTTTTAAGTCTTTTTTGGCAATACTGCGATAGTTGAAAGAAAAAATCAACAGCATCATGCAGTCAATATCTCATCAACAATCAATATGATTATATTTCATGGTTTGTCCGGATGTAAGTGGCATTGTCCTAGAAGTTTAAATCAAAAGGCCTTTAATCAGGTCAACGTGAGTAATGTAGTAAAATGTAGTGGGAAAAAATACGCAACGTCGCTAGCTATGTAGCACCTGCATGTTTAGATACTACTACCAGTCAAATAAATGATAATTGAAATAAATGCAAAGCAGCAAGTCGTCCGCACTGGTCTTGTTCGTTATTACACTGCTCTTTCTTTGTTAAAGAAAAAGAACTAGTAGCACTAGGATTAACGATTATCCAGCCTTTACTGAGCCGTCACTACATCACAAATTTCTATTGATTATGTTGTAGATCGACAAAATGTTGACATTCAAGAGCCGGCTGGACAGCTTGACCTAAGGATCAACAGGTGAAGCAATGATAGATTCATCAGTATCAGAGAATGTGGAATTACAACAATTGAAAGCAAAGGTAAAAAGGTTATTAATCATTGGGTATTTAAATCGGTTATGGCGCTAATACTAGATACTTGAAAAAAGAGACATGGTTTGACTCAGAGGTTCCCGGTACAAGCAGTGGAAGCAACGAACATGTTGTTCTCCTGACGTGGTTATGGCTGGACTGTTGCAGTAGCAGCACTCAGGATGGAATAAGAATGCAAATGCAGGCTACTGACTGTTTATTGTTATTAATAAAGCACCTTGCTCTGTGGAGTGGTCACCAAGTAGCATAAATGTATGGTTCCCTGCGAGCTTTCGATGCGTATAGTGAGCCCGAATAATCCAGTGAACAGGATGTTGGCGGGCTACTATACAATGACTTTTTAAACTGGCAGTATCCAGCAAACGCTATCCAGTAATCGCTCGTCAAGGCAACCTGTCCGAAAAACCATCAAAATAGAAGGAACCAACTGTATACTGAAGTCTGTGTTAGATGACGGCGAACCAAAGCCTCAGGGTAAAGGCGTTTTAGTTGAGTGAAGTCACAGTTAGTGACTCGCGCATCCAAATTTACGTATCTCGGCTGCTTACCCGATACTTCGCCCTCCTTCGCTTAGGAAAAAAGAAGAATATCAGTTACGCTTCTGCATGTGGTCTTACGTATTTTTTTCTTTTGATACTAGTTTACATGATTCCAATCCCGACAAAATATGGTATCAACAGTTGCAGTTACTTTAATTTACAAAGAAGCGTATTTACATTAATTTACATGAGCAATTTTTGGATTGGCTTGTTTCTGCAATTTCAACGCTTGTTCAACCGCTTTGCGTTCACGATCAAATGACCGCTCTTCCAACAGTAGACGCTCCCGCTCAGTCATAACTGACAGTTTAATCCGACCCAGACCCAGATTTCGTGCAAGATGGACTCCGTAGCCCAAATAAAAATATGCTTTACGCGCAGCCAAGAAACATGCCTTCTTGTCAGTCTTGTCGACACGCTTGACACCTGCTTCCAATAACTGCCACACGTCAGTCAATGCACGCACCATTGAATCCTGCTTCTCCAGCAGCGAGAGACAATCATCTAGGAGCATAAGCATCAATGTCTTGCGCTTATCACTGGTATCCTGTTCGTATTCGCAAATTACATCCACGAGATCATGTGCTGCGTCGTTCGCGCTCTTGTATGCACAGCCAGGTGCTGAAGAAAATAGCGTTGCTTTGCACAATTTTGATAGCACAGCAACTGTATCTTTGACGTCTTCGCGAACGTCGCCTAGGAAATGACGCATCAAGTAGCAATATGCGATTGCAGTATGCATCAAACTCCATATCAGATCAGATTCAGGTCCTGGCGGTGAGCGTGGCTTCATCATCGCTTCCAGATCAGGCAATGGGTTTGGTAATTCAGGTAACATCGTCATCATTCTTTTTTGCGATTTTTTATCGCCATCATCGTCATGGCCGTCTTCATCAAATTGCTCAATTATTTTTGTGTGTTCGCTCTTCTTTTTCCACCACGGCTGATATTGTGGTAAAAGTATACTGCTGTCTTGATCTTGCTGTTGCAAAAGTGCTTCAAACTCTTTCCGTTCATTTTCTGTTAAAAGAGTCCAAATAGCTGCCGAGTCTGCATTTTCCAAATCAATGTTGGCAAAACGTTCTTGTAAATCAGCAGTATTGTCGTCGTCGTCGTCACCGTCGTCTTCGTCTACGTCGTTATCACTTCCAGCTGCTGCTGCGTCGTTTTCGGCTTCGAACTTCCGTAAGAGTTGTAACATATTTTGCTTCTCCTCTTCGGTTGTGGCACCGCGCGATCGAATCTCTTCAGTAATGCTGTCCTTGTAAAATGATTCTGTACAATCGGCGTGTTGCATGTCCTTGTAGCAACTTAGGGAACAATAACGAAGATTGCACCGTGGACAAACATAGTTGGCGAACTGTTTTTGACAGCTATCCAAAAGGTTTTTTTATCGATATCGAGAAAGAGTTACTAAAGAATTACCAGTAATCTTGTAGTAGAAAGTAGCTCTACTTACATGTTGCATAGCGACTGATTGCTGCTTTCCAATTCAGCTTTTTCTTGTGCCTCATCGTCATCGATTATGCGCAAAGTTGGCATGTTTTTTTTTCTAAAAGGGAAGGAGAGAGGCTCCGAATATGTGTCATTCGGACCGGTTGCAAAAAGAAAAGCAATCGGAGATTCTTGACGGTTCCTTTATTCTTTTCTTCTCTCTCTCTCTCTCTCTATTTTTTTCTTCTTTTAACTTCCCTGAGATCATGAAGACTACCTTGTTTGTTGCTGGATTTGGCTCGCGAACGCGAGCTCGCGATCTTGCTTATGAGTTTGAAAGGTAAGGAGACTATGCTCCATTAGATTTAGATCATTGCGTAATTAATCCAACTGACGGATTTAATGAATTACGCCAGATATGGTCGTCTAGTACGCTGCGATATCCCTGCCCCCAAGAGTTACTCTTCCAAGCCGTATGTTATTATACCATCTTTTCTATTTTGAGCTGAAAGATATGTAGCATTGTCAGCAGAAAAAGAGCGCGGATCGCGTGTTGTCGTGTAGGTGTTTTGGAGCTAATCACACTTTATCATTATAGCTATGCTTTTGTAGAGTTTGAAGATCCTCGTGATGCTGAGGAATCTTTCAACGAGATGCACGGAAGACGCATTGATGGCTACACGATCAGTGTCCAAGTAAGTTTTTATTTCATTTCTCAAAAAGGAATATTGGAAAAAGAAGTGTGATTGAGGGAAAACGGGAATTGGAAAGAACAGGACAAAAAATGAGGGGGTGTTGTTCATTCCAAATGTCAACAGTTTCCTGAGTTAATGGCTTTTCGAATTTTTACTCACACAACCTTTTCTTTTTTGTTATAAACAACTCTAGTTTGCCAGAAACGCACCCAGACAATCGTGGCGTTACGAGCGTTCCCCTGGTAGACCTTCGCGTGGTAGAAGCTACAGCCGTTCGCGCAGCCCACCCCCGCGCCGTGGCCGTTCGCCTTCGCCTCGTCGTGAACGCTCGCCGCCTCGCTACCGCTCTCGTTCTCGTTCGCCGCCGCCACCCAGACGCAGTGAGTCTGCCCGATCACGCTCACCTGCACCGCGCCCCGACTCTCGATCTCCTTCGCCCAAAGGCTCGCCTCAAGCCAATTAAGCATGGATCTCTGACCAGACAATGATACACCAGAAAAGAAAAGGATTTGTATAGGGTGGTAGTGGTGATATGTGTGTGTGGAGAGAGATTGATTGAGTGGTTTACTATGCATTTCTTTCTCTCTCTCTTTTTTTTTGCTCCCTGATTCTTTAACATTATGTTCTGGTAGTCTTTCACGGACACGGAATGATAAAAAAACACCATACACACAGTATACATACCACACTATCTTATACGGGCCCAATCCAATTTAAAAAAAACCAACAACAACAATGCTCTCTTTCTCTGTCTCTCTCTTTAAACGAATCCGATCATCCATATTTGAACCTCGAACGAAACGAAATAATGAACAACCAGTTGCTCCGTTTATATATATTATGATTACTGTGTTTATACAATTGCCTTGTCTGTTTATACAAGTAGTAGTGCGCTTATAGCTTGGCAGCGACACCAGCAGCGACAGCGGAGGAATCACCGATCACTCGATCTACGATATTTGCAATATGTGGTGCTGGTAAAACGAAGAGACAAAATCTGTCAGTAGATGGTCTTTGTGCAGGTAATGTTTATATACAGATAAACATATATATTATACAAGACATACCCATCTCCTTTGGACGTTCGTTGGGCACCATATGAGTGCCTTCTACATGCTCGATTGTTATCAGTGGGGACTTGCTAGTGATATCGGTAACTCTTTTTGGTGGCAAGCTGTGTAAGGGTTGTTGTCGCAAGAGTTAGTTAGTAAGATATGCAGAGAGTGTCTGTTCCACTAGATCACTTACAAAGGCGATCCCAAAGCGAAAATCATATGGACAGGAATCGAGAGAGTCGGGAGGGAGCGGTAACCCGTCGTTCGGGCATAGGATTGGATATCAAAATTGTGCTGCAGAATCGTCATAGGCATGAGTTATTTCCTCAAATTGGCTCACAGCAACCACTTTTTATCTCCTTGACAACCATCCTCTCTAACAACTTACGAATTCTTGCGCTTTGGGACACTTTAGCGTGATGGTACCCTCAGGAGTTTCATACATGCCATAATCCTTAAAGGAAAGTATTGAATGTAAGCCATAGTTCCTTCTTCCCCAGGTCAACTCGTACAAACAGGGACTTACGATATAAAGATCCAAGACTTCTGGATCAAACTGTTTCCAGAATGGTCGTGGTGCAAGCTTTTTGAAGCATTCCTCTCTGCACAACATCGGATATGCATATCATACGTTAATTTAATTCGCCTATCCCTGCGTGTTCCCTCTGTTTTTCTTTTTCTTCAACAACAAATTGCATTACCGACTAGCCCAGGTATCCCGGCGGTTTTTGGATGCCATGGTAGGATATTGTGCACGAATTTCCACGTCGTCAATGTTATCACCAATGACTGGCTCAATCAGACACAAACCATCAAACGTCTTGGGGAAAAAGAACTCACACACAAGCCTAGTCGAGATTGATTTGAGTATCATCAAACAATATTAGCATTCGTATGTACATATAGTAGGAAGACCATCCTTGAGAAGGAGGGGGAACTTACATGGACGTAGCACCGAAGCTATGGCCTACACCAAAGAACTTGTCATAACCCTTCTTCAACTCCATCTTATCAATGACTTGCTTGGTATCCATGACGTTATCGAACCACGAATCTAAATAACCCGCCCATCAGTGAATATGTATCAACCCAAATTGGGTGTATGCACAACCCATGAATCAAGGTGCATATCCGAGTTGCGGGGGCGAATGCTGAATTATTGATCACTATCAACTTACACCGTTCAATAAAAGTGCCTTGGTTCATTCTGGCAGAATCACCATGGTTACGAGCCTCCCAAGCAACAAAGTCAATATCAGTGTGGTCAAACTTGGCCTGACTTCTCAAGTGATTCGCAAAGTTTCTCATGGCGGGATGAAGCGTCTCTTTGTTAAAGCCGTTCGAGTGGGACCACATGAAAGCATATTTTTGGGTTGCTGGTTTGGGAGCTGGAAAGACATGTTTTTCTACGGCAAGTTTTTGAGTCTTGTAGCCATCGGTAGCAGGGTGGACTGGAATGGATCGCGATAATGTAGGAATGAGTCGTGGCATGACAACGGATTGAACAGTAGTGGTAGCATGGAAAAAAATCTTATTAAGTTTTTTTATATTCATTAGGTGGGTTAAACAATTCATCCGAAAACGGTTATTTCTCACGTAAACGTACTTTCACCATGTGTAACTTTTGCATCATGTAATTTAAATATAGGATATAGACAGGTCTGTATTCTTTGCGGTGGTGGTAGTGACAGTAATATTACAAGTTAAAAAAAACACGGATAGGGAAATGGTGGGAAAGAGATATTATATGGAATATAACTACAGAGAATAGGGGTGGATCTGTATACATGATGTTTTGGGATAAAGGGTACGTCTTGTTGTTGCATTCGTGCATTATAATACACGAGTAACTATTAGTAGTCTGATAAATCATCGGGTCCATCGAGGGGAGACGGATAATGAATCATACGGAGGCAGGGATGAAGACAGCGCTGCAGGTTCCTGCTGAGCTGCAGTCTGATAGGAGGGCACTCTTGACAGTTCCATGCCATGCCACCATAAGCCATTCGAGCTCTCCACAGATCGTGGTTGGTAACCAAAACCGCTGTTCTCCTCCGCTGTGGAGTTGCTATTGCTGTTGTGATCATCATGTAAGCCTGCTTTTGTGGTTGAAGTAATGGACAATGCTCGAGTACGGCTTGCAATGGTGATCGGCTGGCGCTCCTGCTGCACAACTGCCGCTGCAGACGAGCTAGCGACACCAATGCCATGAGAGGCAGTGGCAGACGAAGAAGACAAAGCATTGGCAGAACCTTCGGCAGAGACGGAAGAGGTCCGTGTACGCAGAACATCCCAAACAGCTCGATCATAGGGCACAGAACGCCACGTTTCGTCATAGGCAGGCAGCGCATTTCCCTCGCTACGTTGCACAAACGTGTCAATCACAATGATTGGAACACTGCAGCGCAGTTCACTCGTATGGCCGTCGGCATTTTCCAGCGAAATGACAAACTTTAGTTTATGTCGGATGCGGATCATGTCATTATCGGCGTCGCAAAAGATAAAAGGAGATCGATCCGGCACATGGACACGCACCAGCCTTTTCCATTCAAGGCCTTGGCCCAACGCCATCGATGCAAACGGGCGGTCCTGCCGCTCTGTGCGCACCACGCGTGTATCCGTCTTGGACCGTTCGCTTGTTGTGTACGTGCAGTATTCTTTCAGAGTGCCCGACAGTGACCGTACTCGGAGATTCGTGGCAATGGGCCGGATATCAAAGGAAATGGGAATCGTTTCGCCATGCGCATAAATCTTGGAAGGAAGCGTAATCGCATACTCCATCTTGTCGCTCCAGGTATTGTGGATCTCGAGTGTTTGAGAAAGCTGGAATTCGGAGGGCAAAATGCACCGGACTATGCGTATCGGTCGTTTCTTGATTATGTTGTGAATGAATGTCGGACGCTCGACGACTGCTTTCAGTCGGTAAGAGACTCGGCCACCCTCGGCTTCGAGCGATTGAGGAAGATGACCCGGTAATGGCAGTTCGAAAAACCATTTATGCTGACCAGCGGCAAGGGTATACGTTTTTTTGACAGGCGACTCGGTTAAGGGAACGTATTGCCATTTGTGGGAAATAAGGGTTCGCTCCTGCTTGTGGTAGTGCTGATGGTGCCCGATGCCTGCCAAAAGTTACCCATATTTTTTTTTTTTTTAGAAAAAAAAAGTCCCTTTTTACCTTTTACACATATGCAATTGCAATGATAAAATTACCTTCAGACCAGGACACATTCATTTTGCCAGAGAACTTGAGATGGACGGCACGCACCTTCATCGGTTCGGCCAGATCCAGTGTAACGCTGCCTTGCAGCAACTTCCCTGCAGATTCGTCGGCCTGACCATGCAGCAGGACTGCATCTTCGACTACATTGATCTGCAGCTGGCCAGGCCTCCCCCGAATGTTATTGACCATCATGTTTTATTTGGTATGTGCTATATGCTATATGCGTGTGTGTGTGAGTGTGTGTTTATGATTAAATCGTAATAGCGGATTGCAACCAAAATAAAATATTTGTTCAAAAGTAGAAAAATAGAGGAAAAAGCGGAACTAAAAATAAAGAGAAAAGGAAAGCGAATTTCGTTGGAACTCGAATTTGAAACACCTCGCTTATATTTCTTGTATCCGATTGGTTTTGCTGTCGCTGAATAAACAAAGCCGTTATAATTGCATTATATAGTAATCTTTCTGATTTGTGTGGGTGCATGCGCAAAGTAGTGGAACTTGTGCGCATAGTCCGTGTGTGCCCGTACATAGTATCCTCCCAGCGAGTTACTAGCATCTATCAGCTTGACACTTGCGTCCAGCTCCCCGCCCGGTAGTCCGATTTCGCCCACGGCCTGATCACCTCCAAGTATAGCTCGCAGGAGTATCCCAAGTGTAACGTCCTTGTGTGAGTAATAGATGACAGTCTTGCTCCGCCCCAAACCACCTGTGCCTGGTTGAATAAGCTGTGCAATATCAGACGCTACGAGCGCTGGAGCGCAGAGATGAATGGCGTCGGGTCTAAAGATCATATCATATCATACAAGCCAGAGCGAATCAGAACAAAAATGTTTAGTGACGAGATGAATTTTTTTTATTTTTATTTTACCGCTCTTCATGGTGCATTAATGAACATGCTTCGACAATATGACGGCAGCCTAGCGAATGGCCGACGACTCGGAGCGTGTCGTGCTTTCGTCTTAGATCGAGCAATCGCCAGGCAAGCATTTCTGCACGTTCGTGACTTTCACGTGTTGCCGTGGAGAATTGATAGGCAAGGCGCGCTGCATGGAGACCAGCGTCCACGGCAACGGCACCCACGATCGAAGCAGGCGTGGGTAGACGAAGACGACTCAGTCGTTGCCAATTGCGACCCAAAAGGTATGCCGCGGAACCCAGGCTCGCCAACGGCATCGGAATTTGCGACAGTGGCGACCCTGAAGGCCAAGAATACCTTCCCGTGATAATTAGCTTTCTTACTTATTCGGAACGCACCTTTATAGCTACACGAGGTCTATCAATAAGGAATTAGAACCCTTACCCCAGTGCCGCTGGTCCCCATTTATGTTTCGGACTGAGTGCTAATAAACGATGCGAATGCATCCAATCTTCAAATCGATCGGGCGAATCGCCCTCTGCAAGAAAGCCTTCATGGCACGTCTCATTTTCAGTGTGTTGTTTTTATTTTTTAGAAATGTCTAGAACTTTTTTTTTCTGTACCTTTGACGTAAACGGTTACCTCAGATCGTGCATCGTCTTGAGGTCGTGTAAGAATCTTAAAATTCGGTAATTCGGTAAAGAATTTTTTCTTTTTCGCGAGTTGTAGAGGTCGCCCTGCCATTAAAGAACTTCAAAAGTTTTGTTTTCGCTATTGTTTTCTGACAAATGAATGTGTGTTACAATTATGCCAAATACGGCAAGCGCGCGCCTTTTTTTGTTTTATACATGAAGCCTCGTTTGCCTTGGTATGTGCTGTATACAGTAGCGACTAATTAGCGGTGCTAATGTCCTTCCCACTCAATAGTTTACTAATATAAAGTTGTTCTACTATTTTCCATCACCAATGAGTACATTACGATAGCTTGCTGCTTCTACAAATATATAGGGGGCTTTTGATAATGTATGGTTGAGATTTATGCATTTTCTATTTAGCAGTCCACAGTGAGCAACGGCTATTCGTTATTTCCATCACACGCTAGATGCTCACCATAGTTCAATAAGTTGGCCATGCAAAGATTACGTTTTATAGAAAAAAATGACTGCGCTACCATCATGCTGCCGCTGCTGATGTGCCTACAAAGCTACAACAGGAGTTGTCATTGACAATCTCTTCCTTACACGAATCTCGGTCTTCCCACGAGGATTGTTAATTGGCCCTGTTGTGCATATCAAGAGTATATTACACGACGCGTAAAACCGCTACCATATATGGGTTCAATAGCAGCGATCGGGAGATAAAGCCTTCATGAACGAGATCGAATGTTTCCTTTAAATCTATTGATACCAACTTTGACAAAATAGCATATTGCCAAATATCTTGTATTGAAAATAGTAAAGTTTTGTCAGGTTTGGCGATTTGAAACAAAATGGATTTTAAGCACTGTGCTCCTTCTACCATCACTTGGTAACCAGAGTTAATATTGGCCTCAGATACTCAAGTGCTGGGATCAAAGTACGGGTTGCCTTCAGAGAGAGAGAGAGAGAGAGAGAGCAGCAGGTGTACTTGAGCGAATGTAGCTCAGGCATATTAGATGTAAGAAGGAGGGGTTGGAGCTCAACGTGCACAAAAGAGTAGAACGAGGCTGTTTATTCCTGGTTATGTATATAACTTGAGTTTTTTCTGCTATTGCTCCACAATAATTGTACAAACGACGGCAACATCACGCAGCAGCTGCAAATGCCAGCAAAACTTACAGTAGTAGCTGATGAGGACTCCTTTTTGATTCGTTGGAGTAAAGAAATGGCCTGAATTCAATCGTACTTGAGGTCTTTGTCTATGTGTACTCTTTTGCTTTCTAAATCGAGTTCCTTGCTACTTTTAACTGTGATAGATGCGATATACGAGTGCTCTATGAATAGATCAGGAAGTTGTCTTGCTCAAATGTGTGGGAGAACACCCAGTTCGTTACACTATTGCTTCAAGACTGCCTAGATATTCTTGAGCTTTTGGGGGGAGGGTGTTATGAGAACATAGATTCTACAGTTATGAAGCCCAGATCACCTTGTGGTAAACGATGCCCTCTTCTTTTTCCTGGGATAAGCGGTTTTTACGCCGCGTTTCATGACTGACATGCATGGATTTGACGGGAATCTTGTCATGCTAGCAAGCGGAGATATATACAATGATACCAAAAAGAGACAGCCGGTGTGCATTTCAATGTCGCTGTAAATGCAATTGCAGTATCAACAGGTCCTTTGTTGTAAGGCAGTTTGCAAGTTGTCAAAGCAACAATTGGGTATCACCGAAACAACGACAGAACAAGACCTCTGTAACATTGACATTCTCATTGTGCATATTGGTAGGTGACACAGACACACGAGATCTGGTAGTACGCTTATTACTGTGATGGATGCAAATTGGATGGAAGAGTTTATTGGAGAGGAATTAGTGTACAATGACGCAAAATAAGGGGTGGGGGGGTGCAAAGAAACAAGTGTGATGCGGAGTATGTATATATATGTGTGTATTAGGATAGAAATGTGCAGTGCTGTGAGTGATTTGTATAGTAAATAAATGAGTGTGATTGGGGTATCATGCAAGAAGTTGGGAGAAAGAAATTAATCGTGGGGAAGGGGACATGAGAAGCCTGGTGGTACAGAGATGTTTCGCGAGTTTGACCAAGCGATTCCATCGATGGATATCTGCACAAGGAAATTGATGTTGAAGGTGTTGGTTGGCACAATGAAGCCGGAGGTGGACGAACGAGGGCCGCATGCATTGGAGAGGGCAACGTAGGTGGGGTCCTCCGTGTTGGCGGTGTAGCGGATACTGATGGGAATCTCGACGTTTTGAAGTGTTCTTGGGAAAAGCTGGAGACTACCCGAATTGCCGTGGCCAAACGGCTCGCTGGTGTCACGGTAGACGACAGTGACGGCCATGTCCCGGATATGCGTCGGTATCCAATTAGCGGTATTATCAGCGGTCATATTGAGCACCCACGAGGCATTAAAGTAGTCCTGCTGGGTACCGTTGCTGTTGACATAGTCATACGCTGGCGCATCGACTTCCAGAAAGGTCAATTGCGGGACACGCGGCCAAACAAAATACCAGATGAGGGCCACCACTGTGCAGAGCAGGAGTACCAGCAGCGCTACGATTCGCTTGCGCATGCCACACCAACGCCGCCGCTTCTTTTTTTTCCTCGAAAACTCCAATTGGTCCGCTTCTGCGGCTGTTCCGCCAATAACGCGTTCTGCTGAATTGTTGTTGTTGTTATTGTTGTTGTTGTTTGCCAGCATGAGTTCCGGCTGCAGTGATATTGTCCGATCTTTGTCTGCTACTACCGAGGTCGTGTCTTCAATGTAGATGGGTGCCACCGGTGCGTTCGGGTCTCGTTGGTGGTGTGAGTACGGGAGGTATGAGTTTGCGCGCTCCGCTATCCGCTCGAGATAGCCTGCTTTGCTGTTGCGTTTCGTTTCATTGTTTGCCTGTCGTGCGTAAGGGTCGTCTTCGTAATAGTCTCGTAACGGGACCGGCGCGGGCGAGCCCGTGAGTTTTCGAGTGCTGCTATCGGATGCTGATCGAGAATGAGCAATGTCGGATCCGGGGCTGAGTGATAAAATGTCGTCGAAATCTGGTAGTGAAACGCACACACACACAAGTAGGTTAGTTTTTTTTAGAGTAATTGACTCGATTTTTTTCATTTCTTACCTGTGCCACTGTCACCTCTTCGAGCCGCACGGTATGGGTCGTCGGCATAGCGACGTAGGTCACCCAGGTTCCGTCCCAGGGGAGCGTGCCCCGAATAATTAGACTCCATTGGAGAAAAAGAAACAGAGCAGGGAGAGAAAGAGAAAGAGAGAGAGAGAGCGGAGGAGGAGGAGGAGATGGAGGAGGAGATGGAGGAAGAAGAAGAAGAAGAAGAAGAAGAGAGAGAAGAACGAGACAAAAGGGGGCAGGTTGTTGTTGCTACTATTACAGTTTTTTTTCGGCGGAAGGGAAAGAGAGACAAAAGGCACACTCAAAGAGAGCGAAAGTTAATTTTAGACCTCAGAATCTCTCTCTCTCTCTCTTATTTTTCATGCTTGTTCTTCTTCCGTTGATTGTGTCACCCGAAGAAGCAAGCGAACACAAACTCCTACCAAATTCAAAGAGAAATTTTGTCTTGGCTGCTGCTGCTGAAAGAGAGTTTATGTCGTTTGCATTGTCATCCTGTTGCCCGCAGCATGCAGTCTTGTCCTCGCACTATCATATCCAGAACACTGACCGAGGACCGCCCCCCCGCTGAAATAACTTGTACCGTGCCATCGGTTTCCGCAATCGCAGTATTAACATGATCTTGTGCCATGACACACCCAGAGAACAATCAAGGGCATTTCTTTGCATGGGGTTGGGCGACTGGGTGGTTGTGGGACAGCCACCCCGTGGTTACTATCATTGTAGCCGGTTGACACGTTATTTGTCTCAGAGTCATTTGATCCAGAGTACTTCTTTAACAGCGCCCCCGTAGATACGGACTTTGAAATGCTATCTCGGTAAGGTCACTCACTGGATGCAGCATCGTGAAGGTTATATAGAGCACGTCCAAAGCCTAGGCAATTGTGATTACAGACTCTACAGCTATGACGACATGATCTTGCTTTTGTATTTGGTATAATAAAGGTGGGTTATGCATCACACCATGCACTTTTTCTGTAGTATCAATTTCATCTCCCGCATCATCGGGAACCGAGCGCGCCGCGGACACGCCGACAAATACAATGGGTCAGCGAAAAGAGGGGCTTCTTGATTAGCTCCAGCAAACAGTTTCACGGTGCAAAAGAACAATAGAGGCTGGTGTGCGCTATCTTATCAAGCCGATTCATCCATAACGCACCTATAACCTGTGGAACACAAAAAAAAAGCATGGCCACAGGGCTTGTTTGTTTCATGGCAGCTGCTGCCACGAGGGGATGGAAACAGAAAGAAAGTATATCCGTGGTTAATAGGCTTTAACCCAATTTGGGGGTGGGGGGCTTGGTCAACTGTTTTTCCATGCCAACCCCCCTCTTTGTGCTGATGGAACATTCCATATTGCGCACGCCCCGCAAGCCGAAAGAGAAAGAGAAAGACAGCACACCCCACGAAATAAAGCGTCGTATTTAATTAGCCCACTTTTCCCCTTCCCAAGAAAAACAAAAGCTGAGACTATTTTCCCATTCCGCTTGTCCAGAAAACCAAAAAAGCTTATTTGCTAAATGCGCTTTTTAGCTATTCCTTTTAGCCTTTAGCGCGCAAACCCTGGCCCATTGGTAGTAAATTAGCTAATCAGTAGTCCTTGGTTATGTATGTACGCGCACTGACTCTTGGCTATGTATCAGGTTTCCATTGCAAATGTTTGTTGACAGTTTATAGCAAACGAGTCAGTTTTCTTTTTTAAAAAAAAAACAAGATCATTACAGGTGGCTATCTCGATTTGGGACAGTGAGGTTCGCCTAAACATGAGTCAATGAACTCTTGACCTGCTTCTTGGGTACATATAGGAGGTATGCATAATGAGAGTTGTTATTACGATAAGAAAACTCAGCGAAAAGCACATACAAAAGATGGTTTCCAGAGGGGAAAAAGGGGAATGGATGCTAGGGACGATGACGATGTACAAGTGGAGAGGAAGAAAGAAAGAACAAAAACACAATGCAATATACAATATGAGTGATGGTAGTGTGTGTGTGTGTGTGTGTGGTAAATAGTTAGTAGTTGTAGCGATGGTGGCGATAAGTAAATGTGTGTGCAAAAAGGTGGGGGTTGGGGCAAGGGGATGAGGAGGAGGAGAAGAAGTTATTTTTCAGGTTAGCTGAACTGACAGGCTTCGGACAAATGATCGCTTGCACCACAATAACGGCATGAATCCTGTTGTTGATGACAATATAAAGGGCCGTTTAGTCCAAGGAGACACATATATACACACACTGTCACCTTTTCTATTCCTTACCTTGCATTCCGAGCTGGAATGGCCAGTTCCACCACAATTGCCGCAACGAACACGGACAGATTTCTGCCACAGTTTTCGGTTGTGGTGATGGTTTGAGCGCATTTCTTCGCGGTAGCCTGCAAACAGGTCCTGGTTTCCAAAGCCAGCCATGATACCAGCACCTGGCGCGGCCGACGATGTCTTGATGGGTGATAACAGAGAGGGTTGTTCATGCTGCTGCTGCTGCTGTTGTTGTAGCTGCAGATTGTTAATTTTGGATTCTAATCCGGCAAAGTGTCGTCGTGATTCCTCCATATCCGTCCGTCTTCGTGCCTCAAAAATTTGCGTCAATTGCTCCTCGCGCTCTCTTGACAACGTCATCATGTCCGTGTACTGTCGAGTCATTAACGCCATCTCTTGTCGCATTGAATTCATTGCGTGTACAAGCTGCCCATTCTCTTGATGCAGATTGTGCACGAGTGCAATCAAATTGTCCGGACTCAAGTCGCGGACCTCGTCAGGTACAGGTATCTGTTGGTACATTTTTGGCTGTTGTTGTTGTTCTGCTGCTGCTGCTGCTGCTGCTGCTGCTGCCAATCCAGGTGGCCGCTGTTGCTGTGGTTGAAGCCAATGATTGTCTGCTAACGGCGTTCCATTGTCAAGCCATCCAGGTCTACCACCACCGTTGGATTTCGGGGTATCCCATCCACCGCCGAGCCCTGGACCCCATCCAGTCGACGTTGTCGTTGTTGTTGAGAGCAGAGGCTTGTTGACGTTCCAACTGTTGCCGCTTCCTTCTCGACTCATTGGGCTCCAAGATCGATTGCCATTGAGGTTGAGTGATGGTGATGATCCTCCAGCTATGCCAGGTGGCGTAAACGTGCCCGGCGTGCTTGCATTGTTCCATCCGCCGTTGTCTGCCGTTGCTTTTGGTGAATCGACAGCGCTTTTGATCGACGCGTTTGCTGGTGCAGGCTGTACCGGCTCGCTTAACATTGGTTCTGTTATCGTCGCGTCTTCTGACTGCACGCTCTCCGACTTTGTTTCGTCTACGTCGTCATTGACAGGACCAAGCAGATTGCCGGCCTCTGCTTCGGCTGCTACAGGATTGACCGGTGATTTTTCAGGCGATGGTGTAGCTTTGCGACTGATGTCCATGGCTTCTTGCGGAGGCTGTGGTTCTTTAGTTGCTTTTATTTTGGGTTGTGATACCTCGGATGCTGCTGCACTTTGTGCATGGGTTGCGACCGGCGCTTTGGTTGCTTCAGTGGCAGGTTTAGAAGAAACCTTGTCGCTGGCCTTCTTTGGTTGCGCGGCAGTGGGTTGTTTCTTTTTCTTTTGTTGCTGCTTTTGTTGTTGCTTCGCAGAAGGCAGCTCAGGGGCTGCGGGTTGCTGCTTCGATAGTTCGGGTGATTTTGGTTTGTCGTCGATCTTTGGTGATGGTGGTTGATCAACTTCAACGGGCGGTGCCAGTGTATCGACATTTACATTACTGCTATCATCGTCAATTGGTGCTTGGGCTGGCGGTCTGGGTGAGGAGCACGCAGAAGGTGCTCTACTGCTTTCGTTCGCAGATACCGATGCGGTGTCACTGACACCAACAGTACTAGATGTTGCACTCGTTGCCGCTGCCTTTTTCTTCTTCTTTTTGTTCTTCTTCTTTTTATTAGAGGGCGTCGTCGGTGCTGGCGACCCTTCCGTCTGGCCACTCATGCCAATTGATTTCAGCAGCGAGTTTTGCCGCTTCAACGCGAGGTTTTCACCCTGTATCCGCATTCCTTCCTTTAGGAAAAGCTTACCAAGCACACCGGCAAGCTCGCGACGCCCTACTTGCACGCCATCTTCAAACTCATTCAACAGCTGCTGCCGTTGCCGCACCAGATCCTTGTGAGACTCTAAAAACCGTTTCACCTCCTTTTCGATCGTTACAGCCTCCATCACCTCGCCTTCCTGCATCAATGCTTCGATGCATACGAGACAGAATTTGCAAAAAAGTGGCTCTGGAAATATCTTTTGCGTCACCTCGTATTTGAAATATTGACGTAACGAGTGGTATCCATTCTCTGCCCGTTTCAGCTTGCGCTTGAAATCCTTTTGGGCCACCTTGTCCAATCTGGCAGACACACTCGTTTTCGTCTCCTCTTTGTACATGTGTAGAACCGCTGCAATGTCCTGCTTGAATTCCTTGACGCGGCCATCCATCTCGCTCTGTATCCGCTTCACTGCCACATCAACGTCATCGGCTGGATGCAATCCACGGAGGGATGCCGAAACTGCTTTGCAGTTTTCCATGTGACGCTCGTCCTGCTGTTCGTGCGACGCCATGCGATCGGCCATCTTTTGGATCGTCGGTACAACCAGATCCCACAGCTTCTGTATAAGTCGACGCAACGCTGCCAGACGCGTGATGGCAAAATCGGTCTGGAACTCTTCTGCACAGTGCGAGAGGCGATCAAAGTACGTCGTCAATGCCGTATCCACTGTCTTGACATCCATCTTTTTCTTTTTAAACTCGGTCGTCTTTTCCTCCCAATAGTCCTGAAACGTCGGCATCTTTTGCTTTTCTGCAAATTGATCCACGCTGTCTTTCGACCGTCTTCCCATCAGGATATTGCGCTCCTTTTCCAACTCTAACAGCCGTTGCAAGAACTCGGTGAGGTGTCGCCACGAATGATCTAATGCGTGCTCCAGATCCTTCATGGCTCCCTTTGTCACCTGATCCAGCTTTTCGTTGTATATCGTCCGATCAATCTCGAGATCCGCTGGTGAGCGCGACTCGGGCCGTGTATGGTTGCATGTTGGTTGAGTATGTGACATTAAAATATCACCCGTGAGATTTTTCAACAAGTGAAAACCTTCTGCAGGCAAGCACAGCGTTTGGCGCTCGATGATGAGTGGATCGAGCAAGTGTGCTGGCTCTTTGGGGTCGTCGGCTAAGGGTATAGCGTCTGGATACGGATTGAATTGAACCGATTCGAATATCGACGGTAGGCCGGATAGGCTGCTAGGCAAAGTCTGCCACAGTGCACACGCTGAAATGATGTCCTCGGTCAATGTTGCATCGCTGCTGGATTCCGATTGTGTTTCCAGGAGTTTTTCGAATCGTTCTGATAATTTGGGCGATCGTTCCTTTTGTTTTGCCGGCGTTGTTCCATTGAGCAGGTTTACTTGATATCTGCCGGCCAAGAGCTTCTCAGGATCATCTTGGCTGACATCTTCCTGCGTTTTGGCGCTCCACACGAAATGCTTCTTGTAGACGTATTGTGACCATTCGCGGCAGTAGAAGCATCGGGTTTCGCTGTCGCAGGCTCTGAAGCGACTCAGCTCTTTGGATATGGCGCTGTGTTCGATCCGCAGAACTTCAATGGGTGTCTCCATGGTCCCTTGCAAGCACTTGTCAAGAAGAAAGAGGACAGCACAAAGAAAAATCTCTTTCTTTCATCATGCGATTGGGTGACTCGCTTACTTTTTGGTTTGTCTGAGAATGAATTAACGTGCCATATGCAAAAACACAGCACTGGCATGGTGGTTCACGTTCATGGTATTGATTCGGACATGACAACAAAAGTATGATGCTTTGTGGCGACTTTTTCGTAGTTTATATCCACAATCAATCCAGACAGATGCAGAACGTTGTTGTGCCTTACCCAGTCATGGCGAGATGATGAGGTTAATAGAAAATTGTATCCATTATATATAGAGTTTGAACAATAAACATATATGATTTACGGTGTGCATGCAAGGATTATGATAGGATGGAAATATTTACATATGGATAAATTAGGGGTGAACGAAAAAGAGCACAAAGGGAATTAATTAGGATATCTGATCGACGACTGCCTCCAATTCCTCCACTGGTATAGATCTTGCAACCCCCATAATCTGCGAAAAACGACTTCAGTACTGTATGAAGACAGCTAATATACATACATATGCGATCAATCCCTTTGCGTTTTACCTCATGATATTGTTTCAGCGTGGTATTCACATCAGTCCTCTTTTTTTCAAGTGTTTCTGTCTTTGCAGCTATCTCGCTCATCAGCCGCTCATTTTCCACTCGTAACTAAGTATGTTGTGTGTTTAATATACACACATATGCATTGCAAGCGAACCAACCCGTAACAATATCGCGACAAACCTTTGCTTCATCTTCACGCAGTTTTGCTAGCGCTTCCATCTTTAGTTTGACGCGTAATGATCGAATGACTTGGTCTGGCTCTGGAACGACTCTGTAGTATAGTACACCATATTAGGCCAAACTCATATTCGCCACAAATAAAATTGTACTGGTTTTGACATACCTTGGTTGAGCTTTTGCGCTTGGATTTTCTTTCTGCTGTCGAATATCTTCTTCCATTTTGTTGAGTTTGTCGATTAACTGTGTGTCAGTTGCAATCATGTCGAATTGTTTCTATCGAGAAGACAGAAATATTAGCACGCGCATAAACTGAAACTAAAAGAACCATCGGTAATATTATTATGGGAAAAAGAAAGGCTCTTACCCACAGATGCGAGCTGCAATACATGACAATTTGATCATGCGAAGATTCCAGCTCTTGTTCGTGACCATCAGCAATTGGTTCAAAGCATTGTTTAAATTCTTGGCTTTATGGGTAAAACGTTTCAAAAGTGTTAATAGAGTAGTCTGCTTTTTATTCATAGTAGGTAAGATAATTGTTACCTAAGTGATTCCACTACTGTGTTGACCATTCTATTGTTGAGCGCATTCAGTTTTTGTGCTCTTTTTCCAAGCACTTGTGAATCTTGTTGCCTTTCGTCCATGTGCGTTTCTATACAATATGGCACCACAAAGAAAAAAAAAGTGGTGCGGGGTTCGTGTTGAGAAAAAGCGCGCGTTCTCTCTTTCTTTGTTGAACCCTATTTTATTGTAAGACGCGGTATGCTCAACCCACGATCTGATTCCGAGACTAAGCGTAAGCTGGACGATTTTGAGGATGAGTGGGAAAGAGAGGCTTCCTCATCGACACGGTATATAACTCGCTTTATACTTTGCCAATGTTCCTGATTGTTTCGGTTGGAAAAAGAAAAAAAACTCAACACTGTATGTGTAAAATAGACCGGAACCACCCAACGAGTTTGCAAAACTTGCCATAATCCTGGATACACAGAATGAGCAGCTAAAGTATGCACAAGTGCTGTCCGTAAGAACAACAGCAACAAGGAAAACACTGATGAACTCGTGTAAATGAGCCCTGAAATACCAACGTATTCACCCCTCTTTTTCTTTTCTTCAAGTAAAACGTGTACGACGTTAGAAGCCAAACTCGCCGCATTAAAAACTTCGTTGCTTGACGTTGACCAGGAACTCAGTGATGAAAACTGCCGAATGGATCGTCAAAGTATCGAATACGACAGATCGCTCTTTGCAACACTAGAACTCGCGCGAAAGATCTTTGCGGAGGATCATGGTAAATTTTTTCATGCAATTCAACAAGTTGTTCAGGTCCACTCGGTTCAAATAATTGTTCTTAGACACAGAACAGCCATCTCTTTGCGGTGATACACATGGTTTCAACGACTACTTGAGTGTTGATAAACGCCTCTACGACAACTTGAGCCACGCACTTTCAAAATTACGCGATCAATTGCCGTTCCTGGAAGCTAATAATAATGCAACGAATGATGCAGGCGATGCTATTGAGAATTTGGTAGCAGAGTATGTCGGTATATTTAAGCAGTTGAAAAATGTTTGCTTCAAATAGTTAACCTCTGCATTTTTTAGTTATATGCGCAATGAACTGTCCCACATCAAAACCAAAGCACAGCAGAAAGGATTAGAAGCGCGAGTTCAGAGTCTTGAAAGGGATCTGAAGAAACTGAAAGGCCTTCCGCAAGTTATCCCGATACTCAAGTACGTATATGCACATGTTATCTGAAATCCACTTGTTTCCATGGATGTCGCTACTTATCAACGCGCATTCTTCGCTTTTATGTGACTAGATCCAGCATTGAGGGATTTGGGGACACTATCAAAAAGGAAGCAGAAGAGCAGCGGAGGATACAACACCGAGATATTGAGCCGTTATTGTCAAAACTCGCTGATGCAACCATCAGAACACCATTGACTATTGCCAAAACGAGTGATGACTACGAGCTGCTACAACATTACTCAGCAAATCTCGATGTTGTAAGTCACGTCATTGGTGAATAGGTGTTAATGGATATGTGTATAATGCTTACATTGCATTTGGGGGGAACAATCTTCACAGCTGCTGGATACTTTAAAGCAACAACGAGCTATGCAAAAGCTTGTTAGCTACGCATACCAAGTCGACAATCACTACCATCAACAACGTATCAGTGTTTTGGATGCCTTGTCGAGTGAAGCTGCTGAAGAAAATGACAATTACAAGCAACTGCAATCATCAATCTCTATGGACAAACGAAAACCATCCCTTTCCTCTGATGCCCAGCTGCGGGATGAAATTATCATTGCTCAGATCGACGATCTGCTATGTCAAGGTAGCCTTTTCTCTCTCTTTTTTTTTGTCCAAGATCAGCGGTTACGATATGGTGCAACTTATTATCTTTTTGATATTAACAACACCATTTCTCCAATGATAGCGAAACTCGACTCTTTACCAGGATTACGAAGGAGATCGTTCCAAGGCTCTTCTATACTTACCAAGCTCAACGCAATATTGCATTACGAGAAGAAATGGACAGAACAGTGGTCAAACAATTTTAACTCTACTTTAGACGCTGCTTGTGCTCTGTAAGTAGAACGAATAATTTTTTTTGGTGGCCTGAAGGAAAGAAACTGATCATTGATTCAATTTTAGCGATGAGTCCAAAGAAGGGTTAATGGATAGCTTATACGAGCATTCTCATACGCGGGACAACCTGAACATGATGCCATCGGTACGTGAGGTCTTTTTCTTCCATGTGCGATATATCGATTCTAACTCAATCTATTTATTTGTATATATATATGTATAAAGTCGTACACGGAACTCCAAAGTGATCTTGAACTTCGCACCCAAGAATTGGAGGACACTTTAGCTGATTTGGAAAACGTAAAGTATTTCAACTCGCAGTGTCACATATTATCAATGATTATTGACAAATTGTGTATATAGGCTACCAAGGTTGATGATAAGTTTCCAAGAAAAAAGCAGCTGTTTTCGACATTCTTCACCGATCCGAATGCATTTGGCGAATTATTACGGTCGTCTCGTCGAGTATCCCAACCACCACCACCACCACCACCTTCTTAACTGTACATGGAGCCACCGATTCAAGAACAATTGTATATAATATTCACATACTTAGCGTAGATAATCATGTATTTTATTCTTTTAATTTTCACTAGCATATAAAGAAGCACTACGGCCAGCTGTTCTTCCATAAACCACACATTCCAAAAGCGAGTTTCCAGCCAATCTGTTACGGCCATGAACGCCGCTCGTTACTTCACCAGCAGCAAAGAGACCTTGTGGAAGGAATCGTTCTTAGTCGAAACGTAGTATTAAACACACAAAAGATACCCCTTCACATACCTGGTATGGGATTGTTAGTTTTAGAGGACATCACAGCGGCTTCGCTGTTGATAGCAAGTCCACCCATCGTGTAGTGCACACATGGGGTAATGATGCCGACCCAATAGGTACCGTCAGAAGTGATGGGGTTTGGAAACACAGTTTTGCCAAAAGCATCCGGAGCTGCTTTGACAGAGGTATCATTTTTGCGCTCCACAACGTGCATGTCATAGCGTGTGAATTCGTCCTTGAGCTGTGTTGGATCCACTTGGATGTATGCTGCCACCTCGTCCAATCCGTTGCACTGGACAAAGAGGCCCTTTTTCGCGTAAAACGAGGCCGTTGCTTTACCAAACTGCTCAATCATAGGCTCGGTCAGCACCAGATAACAGGAGGCATAATCTGGCGGTAAATGACCCCTGCCACGGCTGTTGGCTTCAAAGATCGACTTTGTCAGCACATCACGTCTGGACAGTTCGTCTGCAAACCGGTGTCCATCAGCATTCAGCATCACTGCACCGTAAGCACGTAAAGCTTCGGGCGCCAGAAACTTTGAGCCTGAATTTGGATTGTTTGGGTCCACAAAACCACTTGGATGCACTTGGATGTGTTCCTAAAGAGCAAATTTTCCCATCACGCATGTTAGCGGAAGTGCTCCCAAGACAGCGATATTCTTGTTGTTTTTTACCATATCTTTTGTCGCAGCACCAGCAGCCAAACCCAGCCGCACACCGTCACCGTTGGCCCATGGTCCATTCGTCGTGGCAGTGTTGAGAAGCTGGGGTGCATATTCACTTAGTAAGGTCTTGGTCCCCTCGGGCTGCTGCAACTCCTGTGTCTGTCCTGCAAATCCCCCACTTGTGAGCACGACCGCAGACACATCCAAATCCAGTGTCTCTCCTTCCTTGACAAGTCGCACGCGTTTCTCCTCTGGATAGATATTGGCCACACGAGTGCTGGTCCACACTTGCACGTTGCTCAGCTGGGCGATTCGGTCTTTCAACGCAGTGATGGTCCGGAACCCGACTGGGACAGGTCTGCCATCCGGTGCTGGAGGGCATCGATGGGTACGTGGATGCGTATGACCACCGCATTGAGAGACAACTCCCAGATCCAAGGTCGGGTCTTGCAACTTGAGCCATGCCAGAGCTTCTTCGCTTTCATGCACAAGCTTATGCACGAGGTCTGGATTGGACAGCCCGCCGCCTGACGCGAGGGTATCTCTTTCGAACGCGTCAAGCGAATCGCCCGGTTCGGTCATGGCATTGATTCCAGACGTTGCTTTTGCAGAATTACCACTGATATAATTGCGTTTTGTTGTATTATCAACCGGCGATTAGTGATCAATGTGGCTTTCTCTCCAAGTTTATTTTTTTTACCCAATATTGGCTTCCTTGTCTACAAGAATGACTTTAACAGAAGGTTCCAGTGTCGCTGCTTCGACCGTAGCAGATAATCCTGCCAAACCGCCACCAATAATAAGAATAGGTAAGGTCTCGTTTCCCATGTCGTCTGAGTAGTAGGTGCTGTAGTAGTGGTAGAGAAGGATGGATATAAGGAGCAGTAAAAAAGAAACAAAGCGCATGAATTTCCAAATCCAAAAAGGGCGGTTTTTAGGGAAGAAGAAAAAAAAAAGTCATTCGATAACCGCGCTCGATTTTCCCGAGCGACTCGGGTGGTGTCGATTGCCCTGGGGTCTCACCACATTTTTTTTTTATTTTAGAACAGCACATGATCCAAACAACAACCAACAGGAGCCAGTGAACTATGTAGTTTATCTTACATTATCTACACTAGTAAACTTTATTGATACTGTATCTGTTGCAGAGCGGGGTATAGCATTTCTATGTTACATGTTTTATGGTAAAATAACTTACGGGGATGCTCTCTCTCTCTCTTTCTCTCTTTTACATTTCTTCTTCCCATACGCGTTCATCCAGGTTCTTTGTCCATCCATGACGTAGTTTCGATAGGAACTGATCCTTTTCAACATAACGTTTTCGTAACCAAGCAGCCAGCTGCTCATCGTTGTCAGGCAAGTCCTTGACAGCAAACCGTTTTACGTTGACGTGAAAGTCATACTCGTCGCCCAGCTCTCGTACATGCAGGCGTACCATATCTGGTGCAATATTGAACTCTTCTAAATTCCCTTTGAGTCGATGGCAATATGCAATCGTGAAATCTAATACACACACTTGGTTAAATTGCTTGTTTTGGGGGGTTTTTTTTGTCCATCAACCCTTCTGTTGTCCATATATCGAGCTACTTACCATACACATATTGTACATGAGAGCCTCTGAATGCATTGACACAGGTCACAAATCCGCGTGTGCGAGGCAAGAGGACATTATGCATGATGCTGTAACCTTGCTGAGCTGCATATATTTGGCTCTAACAGCCGTCGTTATAACATCGTTGTCAGTTTTGTGTATTCCACAATCGACGCAAGTTTTGCCTTCTTTGTACACCAACCTCCTTTAATTTTTGATGTGTGAAGCGTGTGCCTTCGGCAAAACTCATGATCCACACCGGAGTCTCCAGCCGCTTGATGTTGGAAAAGGTAGCTTCGATCCTACGCTGATCGCGCGTCCAATCTCTTTGAACAAACAAAAAATCCGCCAACTTGAAGTAAATTAGATCCGACTGCCTAGTCACAACCATGTATTTGAAGAACTTACCCACATGCCCCAGCCAAAGAACGGCAGCTACACAAAACAAAGAACGTCAATGTTTTTAGTCCCACATGCTACGCGCACATCCATTCTTCCTTATAGGGATCGCTTACCCATTTGAGCGAATCCTTGACAAAATACTAAGCAAATCTCGATTAATTCATACAAAAACTACTAAATGACATTCGTCTCCCTTCTCTCAAACCTACTTTACAGTTGCTAAGCATGTTTCGGCGAATAGCAACAGAATGCAAAAGATAGAAATCGGTCCATGACCGATGGTTGCTTATGACGATCGCAGACTCGCTATGCGGGATCACATCACCAGAAAAAGTAATACGAGCTTTTTGTCGTTTCTATAACATAGATCTTTGTTTTTAACCATCATACCATCATTACCTAATATGACGTTACTTGAAAAAAGCAGTGGTGTGTGTATAGTGGCAGTGTTACCTCAAATATATGCTATTTTTTTAAGAGTTTATTAAACGGCGTTTCTGTCAAAAAGCGTCTCTCTGCCTCTTTTTACTCTCTCTCTCTCTCTCTCTCTTACCTGCATGATTCCCCAAACGGTGCCGACGAGAGACGAATTTATCCGTACAAGTAATCGTTCCGAAAATGGTCTCAGCAGGAATGAAGAGACTTGGACTACTTGCAGCGTGCCTGCCATGCTATATAATAATGGATACATGTACACATGGAGAGAATGAATATTATTGCCACCAATAGAACGCAGCGATCGTGCAAGTGAATTACCCAAACAGAAAAACTACAGCAGACACGGCGTTGATCGCCTCGGAGACAGACCGGATCGGACTCATGGGGGGAGGAGGAGGAGAATTGTGGGGCAAGTGTTGTCGAGAGGGAAAAAAGCAGCGACACGGACAGAACTCCAAATATTTACCCGATACATGCTACGACTTGCAGTTGGCGGGTATAGATCATTTGGACAACTACGCCAACAAAGAATAAGTAACAATTTGTTTGTTCCAGTTATCTTACTTCCCACTCAATGTACGTTACAACTTTTTAGTTAGCATCGATACGTTATGGTCATAGCAGCTAATTATTAGGGAACAAACGTTTTACATTTCAGAAAACTCGGCAGTATGTGGATCAATGCAGCTATGTAGCTATATTATCCGCTCACAGCCGTCCGTGAAAATCAATGTTTTGTCAAGCAACAAAGTGGACTACCCATTAGCAAAGGTTGATAAGATGCGTGAATTTCATGCAGTTCCATTTATTGAATATTAGTGATGAAAGAAATATATCATATGAGTTGAAAATAGACGTATTGGTGATGTATGATCTACTATAGTTAATTAAATAATATTAAACAGAAGTCTTTTCATTGAGGATCTCGGGCGCTGGATGACCACCAGCACCACCGTTGGTGGTAACGACTTCAGGATAGCCTTCATCGTCCTTCAAATTGCTATTACTGGATTTGGATGAAGCATCGTTATCTTCGTCATCACTAAATTCATGCTCGTCCTCATGCCAGTTGAACGGCTTTCCACGTATCTTGGCAATCAAGTAGCGCATGTAAATCGGTAGGAACGGCTGGCCACGAATCACTTCCCAATAGGGCTCACGCTGCGAGTAGTCTGGCTTGAGTCTTCCAAACGTAATCTTGTCCATGACCCATACAAACGTGTTAATGACAATGTAAGCGATAACGCCGCCGACGACACCATAAGCAATTGAATAAGTGAATGGCATAACGGCAATGGTGATAAAAGCAGGAATAGAATCCCCAGGGTAGTCCCAGTTGATGTTGCGTGCACTTGAAGTCATCATACTGCCCACAATGACGAGCGCGCTATTATTTAAAGTAGCATGTTAGCTTAGAATACTTACTATTTTCGAGACAAAAAACTTGAGCAAAAAAAAAATAAAAGGATATCGTACCCGCCACAAGCCCAAGGGGGGAAAGATGCAAAGATGGGCGAAAAGAAAATGGAGATAAAAAAGCCAAAACCAATTGTGATGGCCGTGATACCCGTGCGGCCACCTTCAGCAATACCAGCACCGGACTCGACGTAAGCGGTGACAGGCGAGCAGCCGAAGCAAGCGCCAACGATAATGGAAATGGCGTCTGTCAAGAATGCCATGGATGAGCGTTCAAAATCGCCGTGCTTATCCATGTAGCCACCATATTTAGCCATCGAGTACAATGTGCCAGTCGTATCCAAGATATCGACATACTGCATAAATATACGAGCTGTTAGCATATGATGGCAGTACAAAACGTTCGAGAGAGCACTGGAAGTCTTTTCTTTTTTCATACCAAAAAGGTGATTAATGCGACCCAGGTGTCACCGGTGGATAAATCAAATTCAAATTGGGCCAGGATCCTGTTGTTATGCAGAAACGAGTTAGCATTCATAAAATGATCTGACAGCATTATATCTTGCAATACTTTACCGATCAAGAGGCTGAAGTTTTACAACTTGCTTAAAGTAGTCAAACATGTTTTGACCCTGAGGAGTGTATGGGAAAAGAGTTACTTCGCTAACGCGAGGCCATGAGGTAATGGCAATAAAGATGATACCGAGCAACAAGGCACCTCGCACACGGTAGAGTAACAAGATGGACATCACAAGCAAGCCCAAGATACCTATATAAGCAGCATTTTTGTATCTGTTAAAACAGGTTTTTTTGACTCGTAAATTTTTAGTAGTCTGTGATGTCAGATAATTACCCATCCACAAAGTCGGTGATTCCATCGTGCCCCCTAAACACGCGCCAGTCTCATCTTTCATATCGGCAGGGCAACCACCTATACAATAAGACATGGTATTAGCATTTACTGTTCAACCGGTCACATGTAAAAGAGCATATATATTATCTTACCGAGTGTGACAAGTGTTGCTGAATCTGGAGCCACAAGACCAATGCCTTCTGAGGTTTGCAAGCCCACAAAGCATAAAAAGAGACCAATGCCTACACCCATGCCCAGTTTTATACTCATAGGAATGATACGTGCGAGCCATTGCCGGACACCCAAGATTGTGAGGAGTAGAAAGATAAAGCCTTCAATGAATACTGCACCCATGGCAACCTTGTATGAAATGTTGCCGGTGCCATGGTAACCAACAACCTACAGGAATGTACGCATGTATGAACGGGTAAGCAAGCGACGAAACAGTCGATACCGTGTATGTGTTATTGAAAAATAATGTACCGTGTACGTGAAGTAAGCATTCAAGCCCATACTATTGAAAAATTTAAACAATTCGGTTAAGTCCCCCTTGTTCCTGGCATAGCAGAAAGACAAAATCGTTACCCAGGAGCCAAACCAAGAGGGAGGTTGGCCAAAATACCAAAGAGAACACAAGCGATCGTACAGGTGATAGCGGTACCAGCAATGAGTTGAACTCGGAATTCATTGACACAAAGCGCGTATTCAGTATTAAGGTCACAAACAGGATCATCAGGAGTCGATTCGCACACGCAAGTTCCACCACTGTCACTGAGGATGGCAGCATTCACTGAAATGATATATGCCTTATTATTCCACATATATATATATTTGAGAGAGTAAGTATGAAGCGATCTTATCTAGCCCATCGAGAATACATAAACACTGTGTGGTCATTGATGAACGAGACGTACCATAGCGAAAAATGTCGTGAGGCCAGCACGAATCTCGGTTAGAAATTTAGTATTCTTGCGTTCACGGCGAGCACCTGAACCCGCGAGCTGGAAATATCGACCAGCACGAGAATGGGCCACATAATCGTTGATCTTTTCAGCCCAAGCCATTTGTTTTGGACAAAAAGGAGAGAATATCACCAGCTAATGAAAGGACACGAAATATAAAAAAATATATAAAAAAAAAGAAGAAAGTTCCACAATAAAGTTGAGTGAACAAGTAATCGGCCTTTGTATATATATACACGCTTATATCGATTCAGCGAATTCTTCAACCTTGATCTACTCTGGGTTTCCCTTTTTAAGCTAACTGGTGCAACAGGAATACAAAATGATAAGGGAAAATACTCGCGATTTTCCTTTTCGATCCAAGAGAACTCGGTGCGCCTTTTGTTTTATAGCCAACACAATCTCTATCACACCAAGGCTTTTAAAATACTTCACAGCTGCCCACACTCACAGCAACGTTATCAAAGATAAGTGGAAAGTCCCTTCTCAGATAGTACTATCGAGAAAAATGAAAGAAAAGTCCAAATCCACTAATATTTTATTAGCTTGGCTCAATATGTGCGATGACTCTTTGAGTTTGGTATAAAGGTTCTTTTTGTTAATGGACTTTTGGGTCAATGCTACAACGTACGTTAAAAAAAAGCCACCAGACAAAAAAAAATATAAAGTGCTTGATACGTTATTCCATTTGGGCCCCTGTTATCTTTTTGCTTCCGTAGCTTCCTCACGTTCGCTTTCTATAAAAGTACACATTGCGTGACCTTGCTACGTTACAATCAGACCTGATCATATGCAATTGCTGCCGTGCTGCACTTTGTTATCCCATTATCATTTCGTTATACACTGTATAATTGTGTCTAAGCATATTTTATTGCAGTAAAGAAATTGAAGAGATCTCAATATTGCTAGAGACATTTTTCCATTGTTTATGAATTTTATTTTCCTTTCAGAAAACCTCAAGCTTACATTACACAACTGTCCCGTGTCAATGCTGAATACGTCGGATCAAAAATTTGGCGTTTGATCCACTCCGCTGTTTAAAAAAAAGAGAAGAGACGGGCTTGGTCACTTACCAAGCTTCACAGCAAAATATCACATCTTTGAAGAAAATTTAACACAACCTATTTGCAAAGCAGTATATCGGATTTTGATTCCTTGAATTTCAACTTGTCCAAAGGATGGACACGCGTTAGTTTTAGGCTCAACATAATGCGTGAGTTTTTGTGTCCAGATATTTTGCATACAGTCCAACAACGTCGAGTGCACTGCATATCTCATGGGCATACGCTTGTTTATAAGTAGCAAGAGTTTCTGAGAGCTTTATTCTTTGAGGCACAAAATATTTGTGAATTTGAAAAATGAAGATATCCGGAAATCGTAATGTAAATTTACGAGAGAGGCGAAAGAAGTACAGTAGCAGCATCAACTTGTATAGTATCTTTTGCATGACCGCTGTATGGTGCGTTCACCTTCTAACCGTCAATTGATTTTTGTTTCAATCTGATTTCTAAGCACTGCATCATATCTGGTTGTCGACTGAGCCTGTCGTGGTATTGGTGTGGGGGTCTGCTGCACGCATTTATTTTTTTGGGACAGTGAAATTTCCGTCTGGTGCACGCGTCCTTTTTCGCTAGCCTTTGCTTTCGACTTAGTGGCAACTTTCAATTACAAGGTAGAGGTAGACGGGTAGGAAACGTAGACTAATATATTCGTATCGAAGTTGTTTGCCGGCCCAACCAATTTGGGAAAAACCGGGGGCTTTTCAGTTCAGTAACGAAAGCAAAACGTGTCAATAAGGCATTTTGAAGCACGCTTGAGTGTATAGCTGCTTTTCGGAAACGTTGGAGCTGAGGTAACAACTTGACGGCTATAAGGTGGACGCATCCTACATATGTAGCACCACTTTCTAATAGACAACCGTAATCTCGACGCACATATTCTTGCTGGACTATGGTATCTATTATATGACCCAAATCTGGAACCTCGTCCTCGTGTTCCGGGTTTTCGGGGATAGCGTCAACCGTCAAGAAGATCCCACCAAGTAGAATTTTCTTGACACGAGCAGCTGGAATAGCCCTTGACCCATCTTTCATGATTGCGACAAGCCATGAAAATGCTGCCCACACGCCACACGAACTCCCACCATTGCTAGGGATATATATCGGCTTCAGTGTCGACACAATAAGAGGCCAGTTTGCTGCATACGGTCGTTTCCTGACAATTACAAACGATATAACTCGGCTGGAAGCAGACTGCACATCCATTCATAGTGCTTGTTGATGGATTCTACCAAACTTCTCAGGTTTTTTTTAGACAAGCTGAGCATGTTGCACAGAATTTATGGACGATGAAACGATTGATGTCTCTTGATGATACGTCAACAAGGAGTCATCCCCAAACACCTTGCAAACACTGAGCTCTAGCCATTGTATAATGCGTATCAGGATGGTGGTACGTAGTAGATACTTTCGCAGCTGGTACCATTCTATTCTGGTTTCATTTACTGGCTTGTTGACTAGCAGTGAGCGAAGGCTCGTTGTAATCTGTCAATTTTAAATGCTGTAGCGGGGATGAAGTAACGCTGCTGCTGCTGAGAGTTTAATGTGCAACATATCGCTGACGTGGGCGAAGAACGTCAATGTGTTCACCAGAACGTCAATGTGTTCACCATTATGTGACTACGCTTGCCCCCCTTTGAACCTCGACCATTGTAGATGAAAGTCTGTAGGGCATCATCAAGCATATCTACTCTACTGCAGTCTACTGATACACTAAGTCAAGCGCATGCGTAGGCAATAAATGAAGAAACAACGGATAATATCTTTATTTGCGCGCAGCACAAGGCTAGATTTCACAAAGGGTTTATTTTGTATAGCAAATACAGTATTGAAGAGAGAGAGAGAGTGTGTGTGACTGTGTGTGTGTTTGTGTATTGGACAGAGAGCTATACACAAGGAACATGAGCGAGGGTACACAGCTCACGAATCGAAGAGGGCTGACAGAAAATAGTCTTCGTCTGTCACGTTCTCGCCTCCGTGTTGTTGTTGTTGTTGTTGTTGTTGTTGTTGTGATTGTGCTTGCGGCAGCGGCGGCGGCAGCCTCGCCTCCACGGTCACTTTCGTGACATGGCCGTTGAGATTTATCTTGAGCTGTTTAATCACAGTGTGGTCTACAGTGACCTTGATTGTTGCCTTCATAGTCTTGACAGAAAGAGCGGGAATTGGCAAAGGAGCGAAAAGAAAAGAGATGGAAAGAGCAAAGTTAATTGGAAAAAACCAGAATCATTGTTGTTTTCAGAGTTACACAGGAACAAAACTCATGCACTGGCGTTATATACACACACAATCTCTCTCTCTCTCGGAAGGGTACTCTTGCCCATTTTCCGTGCAATCCGACAAGGGACAAACTTCCAAAACTTTGCAGTGACCGAAGTTAAAAGAAATAGGAAAAGTGTGGGTAGTGTACATGTGCCTGGAATGTCTGCAGCGTGAGGGGGGGGTACTGTCGGTGCGAAGCACTGTGAAAGGCATTGCCTTGTAAAAACGGGCGACCCAATTTGAACAGTTTGGCAGCAGGCAAGCAGGAGCAAAGGTTGTTCAGAAATAACAACAACAGGATCGAGAAAAACTGTATTCAGCAAGAGCCTCCCAAGCAATACAGGTGGAGCGCCGTTTGATGTGAATGTCTTGGCTAAAAGTGCTTTTCAGCGCGACTTGTGTTTATTTTCGTAAAGGAAGCACGGACGAGGTTTTTAACGAGTGTGGGATCAGACGCGTAATATTTACTTCTTTGAATAAACGCGAAAACATGCATTGCTAAAGGTCGGTTAAAAAAAACTCATTGATTGCTGTACCATACCAGCTGTTCGTTCCGGCAGCAACCGTTGATGTGTAAAGTTGTTATCCTCCACGACGACATGAGTTTTTACCTATCATCATTATTGCTTGATGCCACCTCTTTTTCTTGGCACCAAGAGCATGCTGTACAATAGCTACTTTCCACATTATTTTAACACGTTTGGGAGTGTCTGCTTCCGCACCAAGCGGTATTGGTTTGAAAGAGTCCATCAAAAAAAGAATTTATTCACATGATCGTGGCGGCATGATCGCTGTACCACACCAGTTTGCTCTGTAACACAGTATGCACTGGGTGATCGAGTTTGTATGAAACTTGCATTACAAAGCAACGCCCCCTTTGTGGTCAATTATCCCTTCTTATTCTTATAACATAAATACTGCTACTCACAAACGGTGTCTATATAAAAAAAATCATCACTCATCCCCATGTCACGACTAGTAACTCTCCCTCCGGAAGTTCTGGACAGCATTTTCCGTTACTTTTCGGTTCGAGATCGCTGGCAATTCAGTGCAGTTTGTCATTCGTGGCGATCAGTAATGATGCATTGGCATGGAATGTGGGAGCAGCTTTTGACGAGCGATTATAAAAGCCTTGCTACGATGACTGTTGCTGCCCTTTCACTTTACAAAGACTATGTCAATGGCGCGTTTGTCAAGCGCGTATGGGCAAACGTGCATAGTGAATACAATTTACCAGCCATCATTGATTTCCTCAAAGGCCAAAAATGCAACACGATTGTTGAAGGTGACATACGAAGATGATTATTCGATTATTTTTCTTGTCCTGAAACAGGCTCTCTCAACTTTTAAATCGTTGACCGATAACAAATAATGCTCCCTTATACTTAGTGGGAATTTCAGCACCCTACATGGCGAAATCGTCCTTTTTACAGCTCGCTGAATTTTGTGCCCGAACGCTGACAAGATTGTCTTTCACATTCAGCAGCAGCGACACTAACCACTACAACCCGTCTCCAGACGACATTCTTCACCATTGCCAGAGCCTGAAGTCGCTGTACTACACAGGGCCGGTACACAGTATACGTCAATGGAAAACTTTATCGTCGTCGTCAAGCGCTTTGAAGAAGCACAAACACTTGGTTGATCTTGCGTTGAATCTATCCAACAGTGACGGTAGCTTTGAGGCAAGACGTATATTAGCAATGACGCCACACATCCAACGGTTGCGATTGGGCTTACGCAACATTAAACACACTTCTGCTACGCTTATTCCGGGAATTCTGCGCCGACACTGTCGCGAACTCGTGACTCTTGTTCTACATTCACACAGCAACGACACCATCGATTCTGCTTCGCTCAGCATGGATCGACGGACCGTAGCAAGCTCAGGCTTAGAAAACCTCGTGTTCCACGATTCATTTGACCAGTATTGTGACACTCGACAAGTGGTCCAGTTGCTTGCCATAGAATATTGCCAAAGTTTGTACTCTTTGGATATAAAATGTGGTTATAGACCATACAGCAAACAGTCCACCATGGAGCGACTGTCATCGGTCATATTCCCCTGTCTCTGCCGATTTATACTCAATGATCGCGTTGAGAGCGTGCTAAAAACAAGGCCCACCGAATCGCATCGAGGAATGTCGCGTTTTCTCGCATACTCAGTACCCAATCTGACACATCTTGATCTGACGTGTTTTGAAGGCGGAATGGAGCTCGCATCGTTTGCAACCAATGCAAAACGTCTACACACTTTGAACTTGTCTCAATGCACGGGGATCGATTCGCAACAGCTCACCGCTTTCTTTACAGCCCTATCCAGACAAGACGATAAGAGGACAAGACCAACAAAATTGGTCAGCATCAAGTTTTGTAACATGCCAAGCGTGTCCACAGAGGTGCTGTTATCTATGGCGTCGTCCCCGTTGGGATGTGGCCTGAAGGAGCTGACCATTGACCATTGCGAAAACGTGACCCTGGACGATATCGATCGATTTCTAGACACCATCGTCATCTCAGGTCGCCGTCATTTCATGATACACAAGCTCAACATAAATCTCGTCTATTACAATGATGATGACCCACAAGAAGCCCCCCATCCATTTCCTGATCGAGATAAAGTCAACAAGATGCTCAGAAACCTCGATTCTCGAGCCATGGAATGGACATTTTCGCTGACTCGTTATTTTGAATTGTCAATGGGCATGGAACGCCATGATCATATGCTATATAGAAAACGACTACTGTGCGATAGCCAAGACCTGTCACTTGTATAACATTTTCAAGTGTACATATAATGATAACTGTTAAATTTATGATGTTATTTTTTGTCCTAAAAATGTATAATATGATATCGTTGCATTTGTAAGAAAGATTTTGTGTGAACATTGAAAAGTACGACAAGAAAACGACGAATACTCGGAACAGATTGACGACAAAACATACTAAATGTAAGAAATATATAATTTTTATAATGTGGGATGTTGGAAGGAAGAGTTTCTCAAGGATATAGCATATGTGTATTTTGTAGGTAAATTTACAGCAGATAAAATGGAAAGTACAGTTGATGAGCATCTACGAGCGAATAGATGTTAGAATTTGGGTTTTCCAAGTTCTCATTTTTGCAGAGAATTTCGTTGGAGGACGTGGATCGGGAACAAAGAACCACATTATCAGCATGGCACAGCTAGTGGCAATGCAAAAGGGCAACATGGCAGATACGCCCTCGGCTCCAATAAGCACACCTGTTGCGTATGGAAAGAGTGCAGTACCTGCACTGGCAAACTAAATAAGAGCAACAGCACAAAAAAATTGAGTATGTTTCTTTTCTTGTGTGTGTGTGGTAACCCTTCCGCATTTGGTTCAACTGTGCCCCGGGGAAAGATTGAAGAGCATACTTACGGCTGATAAGAATCCCACACATGTTGCGTACAAATGAGTAGGAACAATGTTGTGGGCCACAGAAACCACGGTTGGAAAGATAGGGCCCAGCATGATACCGGTGATCACCAACGCTATAAAAACAAATAAAGGATTGTATAATTGACTTTTTAGTGAACCCCAAACGAAATCCCAATAGTAGTAGTATTTTGAAAAAAGAACCCTTACATGTCGCATTTGCGCCGATATAAGGCAGCAGCCAAAGCAATACCATCATGACGACAATCATGGCTAGATAGCAATATACCATGCGTTTCTCACCGAACCGCGATGTGGCAAAACCAAGGAACAGTCGACCAGCGCAGATTCCAGCCCTAGATATCACCATCGAATTGAATAGCTTTTCTTTTCTTATGGGGTGGGGAATAGCATGATAGAGGAAAAAAAAAAGTGCCAAAAGAAAGGATGCGGTGTGACTTTTTACCAGTAACCTGTCATCAAATGGGCCATCGCGTTTGTATCCGTGCTGCGGGTGCTGATCAAGTACGTATAACCCCAGTTGCCGATCGTTACCTCAGTGCCAGTGTAAAAGAGCAAAAACACAGCACCAATGGATGTGATTCTGAACTTGAAGATCTGGGATAGCAAGTTAGTGTTCTTGCTATTTGCTTGCTCTTTGCAAGTCATGGATTCTTGGTCA
The DNA here is from genome assembly GCF_025766255.1 of Zychaea mexicana. Taxonomy (NCBI): domain Eukaryota; kingdom Fungi; phylum Mucoromycota; class Mucoromycetes; order Mucorales; family Lichtheimiaceae; genus Zychaea; species Zychaea mexicana. The sequence continues at coordinate 97,973 of NW_026516714.1, forward strand.
GACGGTGTTGTTGTTGATGCTGCAACGGTAGTGGCGCTATGTTGTACATCCTGCTGCTGCTGCTGATGATGATGAAGCATGAGCTCCTTTTCGGCATCCAGCTCCTTTTCTGAATCCGTACGTAGTTTGCGGTAGCATAAGAAAATCGAAATAGCATTTGCTCCGGCTAAGCCGCACAAGACCATGTAGGAAGTATTCCATGGCTTTTGGCTGCTCAAAAGACCCGATGCTAACAGTGGACCCACTAATGCACCTCCTGCATAGAAAGCTAGAAATTGGGGGTGCCATTATACAGATTAAAGTTTTCTGCAACGTTTTCTCCTACACTCCCCTTTTTTGTTTTGCTTTTTATTCACTCACCATGCAGAAAACTCAACATAAGCATGCCATAAGGCATTTCACCACAAACTACGTTTGCGGCAGCTTGGGTCAATGCAATACCAAATCCAATCGTTGTCATGAAAATACACATCACCGGGAACGGTACGGCAAACAAGTTGACAAGGTAGCCGACAATCATGGAGCAGGCACCAAGTAAGGCAGTTTTGGATTGTGAAGTAGAGCGGATCAGATAGCCATTCAAAACAGCAGCTGTAGCCCGACCAGTGGTAATAGAAGTATTTTACAGTTATTATAATTGTTCGCGCGTTGCGGATATATGTAGACGTTCTTTTACCTGTCATATACCCTGCAGCATTGCACAAGAAAATGATTGAAACCACGTATTGGTTAAGGCCGTAGTGGGCTTTAATGCTTGGAAGGATAATACCCAGGTTACCGTCATTGAGGCCCGAGACAAATTGGATCATGAATGATTGGATGGCTGTTACGAGATAGGGCGACACGAGTTGCCATCGCTCGATCCAGGAGAGGTGTTTATTAGCTTCAGTGAGGGTACACGGTGATGAATCCACCACCGCTTTTTCATCCACACTTAGAACGCGATGACTTGGTTCTGGTGGCAATTGATCAATTACAGATGCAGGCATAGCAGAAGGAAGAAAGGGAGAGAAGAGATGGATGGATGGCTGTTTTTTTTATATGAGGTTGCAAGCGCGTTACAGTAGCCGCTAGACGACAGAAAAAGGGGGAGAAAAAGAAAAAAAAAAGAGCGTATTTGTAATCACATCAGCAGATGGCACTGGAGAACTATACACTTGGCGGAGCCGCACAACAACAACAACAACAACTACACCCAGCAATATGTATATTTTCCGTGGATCAGTATTATTTGGACGGGGATAAACTATTCAGCGTGGATCAAGGAATTACCCTTGAGGGAGCGCTGTCAGCCGGGCCACCCACTTTGGCCCCATTATGCCATTTAGAGTAAAGCGCCATCCCTCATGAAAATCTTCCTTGGATTTCTAATCTTTGGTGTAAGTGTGTGTGTGTGTGTATATGGTTTTATTCCGCACATTGGGTGCCACCCAAACATTGGCCACCATGAAAAATCGCCTTACAGCAGCGTATGGCATGGGTTGTTTTTCGATTTCACTAGCGTGCTTTTATGCATCATTCAGGTATCATTGTTGAAAATTGACACCAGAAAACCCTTGTATAAGAATAATTTTGCCCACGAGACTGGTTTGGAGGGGGGGGAAATATATATAACATCTTCGACCAGAAATATATCTTGTTCATCTTCTTCTCTTACATATACGCAACAAAAAAGTGCCAATCATGCATCTGCGGTTACTCTTGATAAACCTTGTGTTTCTCTGGAGCACATTGACTGCCGCCTACGCTAAAACCGTTGTGGAAACGCTCACATCCGACGATCGGTTCCGGGAGTTTGTACGACAACTGAAAAGAACAGATCTGTTGCAGGATCTCGGCCACTATGACACTGCGACCGTGTTTGCACCCACCAATGAAGCATTCAATCTGGCTATCCAAGGCATGACCCGCGCCGAACTACTCTACCATATCTTGCCACAGTCCGTCTATACGAGCGAGTGGCATGGGGGAGAATTGCTCGATACATGCTATACTCAGGATGGAAGAGTACAAAAGATAAAAATGACAAAGAATGGCAAGCATTGGTCACCCGCGGTCAACGTGGACATTATCGATGCCGACGTGAAAGCGGATAACGGAGTGGTCCAGGTCGTGAATGGGCTGCTGACACCTCCAAAGGATTTAGGTAAGAAACAGATGGGTGCATACAAGGAGGAGAATAGTTTGTGTGCATTACAAACACTATATCAACAATAACCTTGTTTCTTTCTAGGCTTAACACTAGCGGAGCATGAAGAGTTGCATCCGTTTAGCGACCTCGCCAAAAAAGCAGATATTGAGACAGAGTTGAAACGCGCAAACGGTTACACTATCTTTGCCACGCAAGATGTCCTTGATGGTCTGACCGATGCCGAAAAGGCTTATCTGAACCATTCCGGCGCCAAGGATGACCTGGGCCAAGTCCTGCACCATCAAATTTCCGACAAAATACTTTATTTTGGCGAGTTTCCAACAGGCAAGACGCAGCTGGAAACGTTGCAAGGAGAAAAACTGGAATTGGTGTTGGATAAGAACAACGAAGCGACAGTCAATGGTGCCAAAATTGTACAGAGTGATATTTTGGCCAGCAATGGTAAGACTCACTTTGTGTCTTATTCTTTTGGGGTGCAATGGGACTAATACTACTACTACTGCAGGTGTAATCCATTTACTCGAAAAGTCCATTCTGCCCAACAACCGCGACTTTTTGAAACTGAATGTACGCAAAGCATTGATTGGATTGAACGCCACAAAGTTCGTGACACTTTTGGAGGACAATGGATTGAAGGGCTACCTCGACACCAAGGACCCTTACACCCTGGTTGCGCCTCCGAACGAAGAATTGGATGAACGCAATATCCCACGGAGCGAGATCCAATCTTGGCTCAAGTATCACATTATTGACAAGAAATACGAGCTCGATAACTTTACCGATGGCGATCTCTTAAAGACAGAATCGGGCGATCATTTGGGCGGAGACAAACAACGCCTCCGTGTGCATAGTGTCGATCAAGACCAAATGCCAGTGAATGCAAAGAAAAAGTCTGTCCAGTTTGACCGTGCCAACCTCATTGGCAATCCAGGTAAACATGATAATGTCTGGTTGTTCGACGACGACGACGACGACGACGATGACACGTTTGCCTTTTTTTTTGTAATTCCTTTTTTTTTCTCTCTATTGCGTAGTGACGGTGGACAACAGCATCATCTATCCCGTCTCCCGATCGCTTGAATTACCACGCGATCCACTCAGTCAACTCCCACTCAATCTGGACCTTTCCACATTTGTTGCGAGTCTGTATGCATCTGGCGCCGCAGGAGAAATCAAGTCAGCAGAAGGCATTACGGTGTTTGCCCCCACAAACAAGGCCTTTGCCCGTCTGGGCATTCTGACCAAACACCTGCTGCAGCCCAGCTCGCAAGACAAGTTGGCAAGCGTCATCAAATTCCACGCAGTCAAGCATGGCATCTACTATTTCAATGAAACCAAGCAAGGCGAGTATCGCGTACCTACACTCAGTGGTCCAGAAATCAATCTCAACAAGACGCACGATGGCCATCTTTACGTCCGTGGTGTCGGTGCAGGTGACGGGAGTGACCGTTCCGTGATTGCCAAGGTGGTTCAACCAGACATGTTGGTATCCAACGGCGTGATCCACAAGATTGACCGTGTTGAAATCCCTGCTACATTAAAAGTCTCCAACTGCGATCTGTTGTTGGCCGAAAACACAAACAGCTTTGTCAATTTGATCAGCAAGACTGACTTGGCCAACCAGATCTTGGATAGCCCTGACCAGCCTTATACCGTCCTTGCTCCCAGTGATCGTGCGTTTGCCAGATTGAATGTCTCGGACTTGTTGAACCATCCCGATCAGTTGTTGCGTATTGCCAAGCTGCATGTTCTGCCTGTTGCACTGCCAAAAATGACATTACAGCCTGGTCAAAGCGGTGAGCGTCTTGGCAAGCAGAAGGACATGTATGATGATGACGACGACGATGACTGCAGAAACACACACTCGGATATTAATGGTGACGGTGTCGAGTTTTCACCGCTGCTTGAAGACGAAAAAATTATAATCACTCAGGTCGATGCAGGGTACACTATTCAAGTCAAAGGCGATACCACTCATTCTGCAGATGTTGTTCAGATTGGACGTGCCAGCAATGCAGGCGGTGTGGTAGAGATTGATCGTGTACTGCTCCCCCGTGATCAACTGGGCGATGGTGGCGGTGGACTGGCTTGGTGGGCCGTTCTGCTCATTGTCATTGGTGTGCTTCTCGGTGCCGCCTTGTTGGCTGCTGTAGCATATTATGGATGGCGTTGGTGGAAGCAGCGTCGTGAAGGATACATTAGTTTGGACAGAGACAATTAAAACAAATAAAAAAAAATCTCTCATCTGGGGAAATTCGATGGTGATGGTTACGTCACATTTTGTGGGTGTGAACCCAAGTCACAGGGCGGTCGGGATTGCGGGCAGTTGTACCCAAACAACGCTGGGCTTTGTGTAAGGCAAAAAGAAAAAAAAGCGGGCTCAAAGCTTCCTTTTCTAAAGTACAACAAAAAATATATAGAATGGCGTTGCGAACCTCGACACGTTTGTTCAACGCGCGTTTGTCAACCCAACGACCCGCCATCATGGCCGCCTCGATGCGTGCCCAATCCACTTTGAACACGGGTGAAGTCATTGAAGATCCCCAAATTGGCGATTATCCCAACTTGCCACGATGGAGTGCACAAACTCGTGGTCCTTTTGGTTGGTGGGATCCCCAAGATAAGCGTAACTTTGGCGAACCGGTAATTTTTTTTTTTTTTTTTACATCTTTACACATTGACGGATTCCTTTAAAACCAGCATCAGCAGCAGCAACAACAACGACTCCACAACCGGGAAGCGAGAATGGACGAATTAATAATAAAACGATTTCTCCCCTTTCCACACCATTGTGTATATAGGTTCACGAAGAAGATGAATTGATGGGTGTTTGGGCACCTGATCTTCATACATACAGCCCATACAAGGCCTTGGCCCAGTTGGGTTTGGCGGGTGGCCTCATTGCCGGTTTTGCGTACTTTATTTACAACACGTACCCAGAACCCCCAGCTGTAAGTAGTATCCTATTTTGATGAACATGCAGAATGGATCACTGAATTGTTTATTGATTTAAAAATGAATAAAAAAAAAACCAGGCCAAGCGCACGTATCCTTATGATGGATTGAAGGCCGAGTTAGGATCGCGTGATCATGACGTTAGAACTCGTGGAGTAAGTTGAAAAGGGAGTGCGGGGAACAAGGGAAGGGGGAGTAGTGAGGAGGAGGATGTTGCAAAGAGGGAAAAAAGGAAATGATTTTTTTTTTTTTGACACACAGCAAGCAAAAAACTAATAAAGTCTCTTTCTTCCCCTTGGCCCTATTGCTATAATAGGCTCGCGCAGAAGAGTAAAACGTTCGAGAAATATATAAGTGCGGAACATACTTTTGGCTTTGTTGTAATAAAGAAGAAAAGAATACAAACTCATGTGACATTAGAAAAAATTTCCAATTTGCCGTTTTTCCACATGCGGCATTACTGTCAAAAAAACTAAAGCGGGGCCGTTCATCCAGTCGAGTCGCGCTTTTAGATCCATCCGTATAAGAGAGGGTGTATGGGAAGAGAGTAGTGGTCTTGAAAGAAGTGGGGCACAGAACCCTGAGGCCTTGTTCAAAAAGAAAAAAAAAGAATAGGGAGTGATAAGGGGAGTGGGGGGCATTGGAGAACCGCCATGGTTATATAATAGACGTTGGCTAGCAACGTATTAAATAAGGATGGAAAGGGAAAGGGAAAGGGAAGGCGAGGACACGGGCATCCTATTGGTTACCGAATAAAAAGAGAACAAAGGGCAAGGCAAAAAAAAGACAAAGGCAAGCCCTACTGCTACTACTACTACTACTACTACTACTACTACTCCAAATCGGACCTTTCTCGCAAGATCACAATTTTCCAACGAAGAAACTTCTATTAAGCGCGCAGATTATATATCAATTGACAAGTGTCCTCTCTCTCCAAGACGCAACTCTTTGGTTTTTGCCTTCTTTCCGTCTTCTTTTTTCTCTTTTTCTTGCCTTTTTTCTCTCTCTCACACAACACAAAAACCTTTTTTTCCCTTCTTGTTACTGCCCTCTTCATTCATTTTCTTTCTTTTTTTGCCGTCCCCCCCCCATCCATCATCATCATCATCATCATCATCATCATCAGACATTTATAGCAGCACTGACCATGAAGATCATTCCTATTGGCGTACTCGAAGACAACTACTCGTACATTTTGATTGATGACAAGACAAAGGAGGCGGCCGTCATTGATCCGTATGTCCCTTTGTACTTTGGTCAATGTGTGTGTGTGTGGAGTGTGGGAGGGGGGGGGTGGTGGTGGGGACAGCACAAGAGTCGTAGTAGTAGTAGTGACGAAAGAGAAAAAGAGAGAGAGAGAGAGAGAGAGAGAGAATGCTGATGACGATGATGATGATGATGCATCAACAGTGTAGAGCCTATCAAGATTCTAAACGTAATCAGCCAAACTGGGGCGAAACTTTCAAGGTAAATGTCCTCATCCTGCTTGCTTGCTGCTTTGTTTTTTGTTTGTGTCAATTATCGAACATTCCCATAAACATGCTCCCTAAACACACACACACACACGCACACACTTGTTTTTTTTTGTCAATAGTGTTTTTATCACGCATCATCACTGGGATCACGCAGGCGGCAACATTGAATTAGTTGGTACGCTTTTGTTTCGGCAAAACGGGGGGAGGTGATTGGAAGAGAGAGAGAGAGCGAATGGAAGGGACGAGAAAAAAAAACGAGTCTTTGGGGGGGGGTGGGAGGAAGTACAAAAAAAAAAAAAAAAAAAGTGGAGATGTGCGTTAGGAGAGAGGGGATTCGAGTGACACAAAGTGGGCGGGCGAACCTTTTTTTTTTTTTTTTTGCGTTTTTCCAAACTGTAAAGATTCATTGTCCCTCACTTTTTTTTTTATAGCAAAGAAGCCCGGCCTTGCAGTCTATGGTGCCGACGCTCGTATTCCGGAAATCAATTACGTCTGCAAGGACCATGAGGAATTCAAACTGGGGTCGTTGGAGATCACTCCTCTGCATACGCCGTGCCACACAAAGGGCCACGTGTGCTACTATGTTGTCGATCCTGCAACGAACGAAAAGGCTGTCTTTACTGGCGAGTAAGTGCTTTTCCTTTTTTAAAACAATGCAGTATGGGGTGGGGGATATCCCTCCTCCTCCCCCCCCTCCCACAGTTAGCACAAGCAACAACTGTGTGTGTGTGTGTGTGTCTCAGAGCAGAAGAAGAAGAGACTCACCCCTTATCTCTGTACAGCACTCTCTTTATTGCCGGAATAGGAAAGTTCTTCGAAGGCGACGCACGTGATATGTACCGGATCTTGTTCCATGTCATCAATAAGCTGCCAGACGATACCTGGGTGTATTGCGGCCACGAGTATACCAGAAACAACTTGAAGGTATGCTGAATGACTTGGGGGGGGGTAAGGTTTTGGGGGTTGGCAAAGGGGGAGGAGTGTGTATTGACGACGCGTCTTTGCCAGTTTGCATTGACAGTAGAGCCGCAAAACGAGGCATTGATGGCTAAATGGGCATGGTGCCAGGACAAGACAATCACAGTGCCGTCTACAATTGCGCAAGAGAAAATGTACAATCCCTTCTTACGGGTGAATGAGCAGTCGCTTCAATTATTTGCTGGAAAGAGCGATCCTGTCGAAACGCTGGCCACGTTACGGGAACTCAAAGACTCATTTCGATAGAACTTAAACTCTTGCATGATTTCTTCTCTCAAAACGAAAAAGAACAAACCAAAAGCATTCCTACCTAACTCTACCCACTCTCCCCTCTAGCAGCAACCTCAATCTAACCCCCCTTAACCTCGAATCAGCAGCAGCCACTTTTTTTCTTTTTTGCTCCTTCCTCCTTCCTCCTCCATGACTCGTCCATTTCTCTCCCTGTGTGTATTTCTCTCCCTCTACTTTTTTATTTTGCCACCCCTCTACATATAGTTATATATACATCTATTAAAAAGATTTCCAAGCCTAGGCTTTTTTTTTTAGCGAGCTTTATCATTGCTCGTCGTCATCATCATCATCCAACAGAATTTGATGCTCCTCTTGAAACCACTGTGGTTTGTTTCGGCGGCGGGACATGGCGATGGTTTCACTTGAATCATCATCGTCGTCGTCGTTGCCGTGGTGGACGCTCAAACGGTGGGGTTGATTCCGAAACAAATCATAGTCCATTTTCTCCGATGATGATGGTATAGGATCATTACTACTGGTCGAGTGTCGATTGGAACGGGGCGGTGGTGATGGCGGTTGATACTGGGCCTCATCATTGTCGTCGTCGTCTTGTTGTTGTTGTTGTTGGCTAGCAAAAGAAGGACTCGATGCCGCCATCATCATGGACCGTCGTCTTAGATCAAGTGGATGGATCGAGTGTTCTCCCGGCGAAATAGGTGGAGACGAACCCGCATTTCCTGGTGGAATGTACTGTTGTTGTTGATGATGTTGTTGATGGTCGCGTCGTCGTGATATTTCGCTGTACAACCGGTCACGTTGACGATACATTTGTTCTTCTTCTCCATACAAGGAGTGGCTATGCTGCTGCTGCTGCTGCTGGTGCTGGAAATAATCCTGTTGCTCATTTTGTTGTTGTTGTTGTTGTTGCGGCGGCAATTTGGCATAGTCACCTTTGAGGTCGTTGCCGTTGCCGTCGTCACCATGCTGGATTTCCCAGTATCCCGGTGGCGGTGTGCGCATCGGTGGTTGGGCACTGCTATCCATCACCGTCACAATCGGCTGCTTTTCTACTTGTTCTGATTCGGGCCAACCAGTGGCTTCAACTTGGCGACGGTGTGCTCGAGCAAGGCATAGATGGTATCGATTGATGAGCACCGTCGCAAGGACGAGCACGATACTAAAGACCGCCCATGTCAGAGTGCGTTGGATGGCAAATTTGGACCAGCGCTGCAGACAACTGCGCATCATCCATTGCGTCTCTTCATCCGTCTCGTATCCGAGCGATGACCAGAAAAAATGGTCACCTTCGCGGCTGAAGCATGCGCTCAACAGACGTTGTCGATACAATGTAAAGAGTAAGATAATGGTCACAATGCCAAAACAGATTTGGATGCCGTTGAGAACCACAAGAAGGTGAAGATAGATTTTGACTCCTTTGCGCCATCGCTGTAGTTATAACCCGGTATTGGTATTTTGTTAGTAAATGGGGGCCAAAAGGTGGGAGATGGGTTTTATTACCTTCCATGTTACAATGACACCAAATACACTCCATACGGCTATCAATCCACCCAGCGCCAAGTAGATATAGATGTCTGCGTAGCGTGTAACGTAGACTGCCTCTATAGGGTCAAGTTGTGAGTAGCTGCTTCTTCTTTTTTTTTTCTAAAGACTTTTCAACAATCGATGGGGCTTGCCTGGATTATATGTGAGTTCAAACACAAGTAGTGTCACGCCAAATTTCTAATAATAAAGAGAAGAGTCAGTAACGCGTCCTCCGTTGATCTTTCAAAAAGGTAGGTTTGCGTACAATAAGCTCTAGCTCGGCCCATAAGGCATAAACACGTGGTGATATTCTTGACAATAGCCTCTTTATTGCAGAAAACATTTGAAAACAAAAAAAAAAAAAAAAGCGGGGGACAAAAGCACACTCTTTCCCAGCATCCCTTACAAAGTATTTAGACCTAGACATGGGTAATAGCTCAAAAAAAAAACAATGCCCTGCTTTTTGGAAGCCATCACTCACAAAAATTTTATGGCCATACCCCCCCGGGGGCCTTGGTTCCATGTACTTCTTTGCGTGATGTTTATATGTACAATGACGACTCTTTATGTTTACAGTTATTATTTACAGTTTAAAATTTGCTGGCCATTACTACCATTGTCTTTGACTAGATTTTGGACCAGTGATTTCCATTGTTCCAAAGAAGCACTATCGTCACTGGATGGGTTGTAGCTCAAATTGAGGTGATCAAGGCGATGGCCTATAGGATCGTTTATGAGTTGTGATTGTTTTATATAAATTCCTCTTTTTTTTTTCTTACCAAGATGTTGATATGCATGACGCGTCGGATCTGGAAGGGTATAGTTGCGAATGTCGCATGATTCGAGGTCGAGCGATGCAAGTTGCGGGCATTGGTTTAAGAGTTCTGGTAACAGGCCCAGCGTATCGCATCCAAGAGGGTTAAAGCTGATGGAGAGTGAACGAAGACTCGGATAGCGCACAAACCTTGCAATGGTTTGACTGGTGAGTCGATTGCTGCTGAGATCGACATGGTGTAAATCTTGGATATGCCGGAACACATCAGCAATGTCATGGTCATCTGGATGGTTATTTTTAATCTGTCACGTTAGCAGCCATATATATATATATATATAAACAGATGTACGTTACATAAAACATTGCCAGAGAGATCCAACTTGGTCACCGGTTTAATATGTCTTAAAAGATCACATATTACAGGAATGTCACGCGATACAAGGCCTAAACGCAAATTGTGTGGTGGTGCATGAGCCAATTTTTTACTACTACTACTACTACTACCCTGTGTCACCGTGTTACAAAGTTTTTTTTTTTTTTTGATCTCCACCGTTTTCTCACTTTCACTACCCCCACCCCCCCCCCCAACCCCCAGAAATACTCCCGCTTACATGCATCCGCTAATACGAGTTGTTCGTCACCACTTTTGTCATTGTTGTTTTCAAGCGCCAGCTCTACGCTACGACGTACAGGCACATGCATACGCATGCAGGCATTCTGATACAATTCCAAAGGTGTCTTCTCACGAAACCCTAATAAAAAAATGATTTGTTTTTTTTTTAAAAAAAAAGAAAAAATTACTTTCTTATTGAACCTCCCATGGCGTGTAAAAAAAAAGAAAAAGTATATATATACCATCATAATGAGCAAAAACGCGTTCATAATTTCCTTGGATAGCCACAACGACCAATTCTTGAGAGAGTAGCATTCCAGAAGCTTCCGTCTCCAACGCGAAAATATCCGGCTTTTATATATTGCATCAGCGAACTTGTCAAAGTGAGTGCCCCTCTCCTCCTCCACCAAAAGTATTTACCTCGTAGCCGTAAGACTCCCACGCTTTTTGGGCAACTTGTTCCATCAGCCAGTCGATACACTTTGTATCGTTCATTACTTGTATAAACAAGAGTTTCTCCTCGTTGTTGATGTTGAGCGCCACGCGTACGGTCTATACAAATGGGGGGTTTATATCAGTGTGGGGGGCGGGTGAGTAAGAATATGCTAATCTAAATAAAGAATGATAGGGACGAGCAGGTTAACAGGATACAATCACGTGCCCCCCCTCTGACTTACCAGAATAGGATCCATTTGTTGTTGTTGTGTGCCATCATCACCTTGGTGATCCAAATCTTCTTCAACCTCCGTTGTTATTTCCATGGAAGCAATTGCTTCATTGAGCTCCTCATCCTCATTGTATCTCGTCATTTCATCCTACAGTGTGTGTGTGTGTGTGTATTGAGTGAGAGATATTGGAGCGAGAGACACACACATCGCACAGGTAAAGCCTATGGTTACCTCATCTTCAAACTGTTGAAGTTGCTTGGTACATTCATTGTACAATGTATCCCACTGATCGCACTGTTCTTGTTTCTCAAAATAATAGTAAAGATCAGCCATCCGTTCATAGACTCTTTGCAAATGCTCAAGCCGCTGTTTTTTGTTTTGACAGTGCTTTTTGGTATCGACAAGAATTTCCTCGTTTAATGTTTCGAGTTCATCAATCGGCTAATCCCTTATCCATGTGAGCACAAAGACGTATCACGTAGCGAGTGAACCTCATATAAAGAAAAAAAAGCACTCACCGATTGCCGGATTTTCCAAAGAATATCTGCTTCAAGTTGCTTCAAATCGAGAAGCAACCCCGCTAATTGTACCATCAATGTCGGTTCCTTTTTAACTTCCCGTATGCCATTTCTTGTAGATCTTAGCGCAGTATGCAGCATGTTTTCTTCAAACTCAGCCTTGCCTTTAAAAAGAAGAAAACGCATTAGCCAAAAAGTTGCAAAGAAAATGCTTGTAGTATCTTTACCAAGTTCAAAGAAAAGTACAGCGCGTCGGTAGACGGGTCCCAGTGTATTGACGTCAGGAAGTTTTGATATAGCGATTCTTCTTGATTCCAAATAATTGATGATATCTTCTAGATCGTCCTATACCCACCAAAAAAAGTTTCAAGTTTTAGTATAAAGAAAAATTCCATCCCTCACAAACCCCCAAGGATGTTTTCAAACTTTACTAATTCTTCGTTGATCTCTTCAGTATCCAATAGACCTAAAAAGCGAGGTACGTAACACTTAATGTTCAACGTTGTTAAACATGGCGAAATAAAAAGGGGGGGTTTGTCGTACCTCTTAGATCATCCAAGAGTTCACGACTTTTCTCATAGTGTCCCATCTCTATTCGTGTTTTAACTAGACATATTGATTAGTTAGAAGCCGGGAGAGCACAATGAGAAGCCCAATTCACTCCCAGCAAAAAAAAGAGGATTTACCAATTTCAAAGCGAACAAGTACTTCTTTATCCTTCAGCTTGTGGCGACGGATCACACTGAGTTCGATGCCCTGCGCTTTGGCAAGTTGTTCCAAATGGCCATGGTTCCGATACGCATTTCCCATTTCCCAAGCTGTCGTCTGTTGCTCAATGTATTTTCCAAGTTTCGCTGCAGTCTTGAACGCGCTCGTGAATAGCGTTTGGGCCCTTTCCAACCCTCCCATTTCCTTGGCTTCAATGATGCCCATATTTAAATCCGAGGATCGCTTAATGTCTTCCAAATCTTCAGTGTCTCCTAATTGAAACATTGTAAGAGAATGTTTTTAGTTTTACTTGTCGTATCTTTTGAAATTGAACAAAATCATTCCTTTCTTTTTTTACCAGGTAACTGATCGAGAGCTCTACGCTCCAAACTATAAAATCGTCGTGCATTGTCAAAGTCGTCAAATTTGGCGTGATCTTGATCGTGCCTAGATTATGTTTAAGTTTTAAAAAAGACGTGTTCTCTTTTTTTTTTATATATGCATAACCGAGACATACTTACCCTCGGCAAAAGTAAAGTCCAGCTATTTCATGATAGGCTTCGTATAATACCATCAAATCATCCACATCACTTAACAAAGTAACATATTCTTTACTTAATTCAATAGCGTCGTCATAGTGATTCAATCTATAAAAATTCCATTAAAGAATGGTTTAAGCCATGTTTTTTTTCTGTCTACTAAACTGGACACCGATGAACCTCCCCCCACCCACCACTCTCTCTTTTGTGTGTGTGTGTGTACCTAGCAAGCGCGTCGATCCAATATCTCAAACTATGTCGTAACAAGTCCGGGTTCTTGAACGCTTCTTTTGACAGTACGCTGTGTGCATAGTGACACGCTTTGACAGCCTTGAGTGTTTGTCGCGTATCCCAATCAGTAGCAATAGGATCGCGATCGGGATGCTCGAGATCTTTCAAGATCAAATCGGCCAACTCAATCGCCTTTTGCGCAGCTTCGCGTTCTTGACCTTCTTGACGTCGTAATTCTTGAAGCTCACTGTTGGTTTTCACCATGGCGTCTTTGAACGGTGATTTGTAGACATGGCCAATCGTATATACTGCCGTTCTCCCCATGGTTGCATTTGTGTGGATTGGGCGGGTTTGTGGGAAGGGGGTTTTTTTTTTAATGTTGGAGGTCAGCGCACAAGAAAAGGAAAAGGTAAGTGGTAAGTAACCTTTTTTTTTTACCCTGAGGTGGTGTGCTGACGTTAAAAAAAAAACAAAAGGTGTCGGTTTGAACCTCTCCTGGTAGTGTAAACTCTTTTTGAGCACCAAAGAAAATATATATTTCCCCATATATCATATTCCATGGACGAACACGGTTTTGAAGCACGTCTTCGACATTTAGAACATATTGTGGCCGGTCAAACCAATATTCCACGCAGCACAAAAACCTCCATTTTGAAACGCATCGACGATCTAAAAAAAGAACTACACACGCTATACAAATCCAACAAACCAATCAAAGAGTTTATTGAAAGATGTAAAGAATAACATGGACCGTCCTATGGATATATATATATATATATATATAGAAAGGAAACCCCTGAGGGTATACAATGATGCTGAGACGTGGAAGAAACACTAGATGACGCACATGCCAAACTACTGGATCCGGCCGACTCAACACTGGCCATGGAACGCGAATTGCTTACGACGGATACAAAACTTGAACTGGTCCTAGCAGCGTGTGATGACCTTGAAAAGTTTGCAGGGCAAGTGCGACAAGTCAAGTCATTGGAACACGTTGTCAGTGGCTCTGAATACGATGGTAAAAAATATAAACTCTTTTTCTCTCTCTCTCTGTGTGTGTTTGCTGGAAAAAAAAAGATGAAAGAGTTCACCTATACCCTAATATTAAAAAAACCCGGACCGATCTCCAGCATTAGATACGTTGGGTCCTCAGCTTGCGCCGTTAGAAGCAAAGCATGCCGAACAAGCAAAAGAATTAGCAGAAGTAACTAAAAAGATATCGGTGTCGATGGATAATTATAATGGCATTGTAAGTGTTTTATTGCTTTGGGAAAGAGAAAAAGACCAGTGAAAATAAACCACTGTTATTATTACAGGTCAACACACTGTCCGAGATTTTTATTTCTTGGGATGATATCCTATCCACAATGGAAACTCATGTCACTGCCCTTGAGCGCCAACGCGCTCAATAACACCCCACCCCACCTTTCTCTCTCTCTCTCTCTCTCTCTCTCTTTCTATCACCCTTGTTATATATACTACGTACCTATCTTTGATTATACCAGCAAATCCAACAATAACAACACCATATATACTCAAGCTAATGTTTTGATCCTTGTTTACTCGGTCAGGTTTGATATTGGAACAGTGTCCAAAAGAGAACTACTTGCTCTTTTGCGGGGGGGGGGTTTGGCTGTGTTACACTCGTTTGATAGCAAGGAATGTATACTTGAATTGTGAGAGTTTTAATAATAGGGTGGTCCGCTGGTGGTGCATATGAAAGCGATTTCCCAGTCCAGCCTAAATCCAACCCGTGGTGATGTGTTTAATAAACAGATACTTCCTGTACTTGATAACTATTGCTAAGCCATTGTTTCTCACACTCTGTTACAATCGTTGCAAAAGTCTCTCTTTATAAGAGATGAAATTGGGTAAAGATTTAAAGCAGGGACGGTGGGTAGTATAGTGCTGCATAGCAACGAATGGTCACGCATGGAGTCCGTGCAGCATGTCAGATCATCAGGGATATATTAAATAGAACGCTAGCCAGGTTAAATGAAACCAAGGCAGAATACATAATACCTAGCAAATCACCTTTTTCTTTCTTGCGTCGATTCATCTGCCACCATGCAGATCACTATAGACGACGAGAAATATCGAACATCAACAAAACAAAGGATATACAGTCAGCTGTGGCGGTCTCGAGCACTCATCGGCGTCCTATTCCTTTTCTCGTTCTTCAGCATCGTCCATTGGCGATCCTCTCACAGTAACAACAACACCACCCTCGAGAGCAACAACAACACTAGGCAATGGATGGACTATGATACGACGTACGACAACGACAAACGCATCAAGTACAGCACAGACATCAAAGCGGCATTGGTCGTCATGGCCAGCGAGAACGAATTGATGGACGTACACATGACGATGCAGGATGTGGAAGACCGGTTCAACCAGTACCATGGATACCCGTGGGTCATACTCAGCGATCGTCCGTTCAGCTCGCGGTTTCGACGGCTGTTGTCGAAAAGACGAAAGAATGTGTACTTTGGTCGGATCCCGCCTGGACAGTGGAACGAGCCGACGTGGGTGGATGTCAAAAGCGCGGAGAAGGCGGCGCTGGCGATGGGCAAGGATGGCATGTATCATGGCGAATCTGTAAGCTGGCGTAAAGCAACGCGGTATAATGCTGGGTATCTGGCTCAACACCCGCTGCTGCAAGATGCAGAGTACTATTGGAAGGTGCAGCCCAGATCACGCTACATGTGCGACGTGAAAGAAGATCCGTTCCAAATGATGAAGGAAAAGGACCAAAAACTCGGTAAACATTCGCGTGGGTTTCATTGATGCTGTTGGGATAATGCATCAATCATTTTGCCAAAATGCAATTGCTTACTTTACCACACGGCGCTCTCCCATCCTTTTTGTAACAATCCCTCTTTGTTTGGGGTCTATCATTTACACCAGCATTTGCAATGACAATGAAAGAAGACGAACGTCAAATCAGGACGTTTTGGAGCGAGGTGGTCAAGTACATTGGACAAGAGAACGTTGATTCATTCGTTCCGCACTCCGATTCCATTTTACCATGGATTCTTGATACGGGCGCGCAGACGGATGATGATGACATGGAGCCACCGACAGTAAAGTACAACGGCAACCATTTCTGGAACAACTTTATGATCATCTCACTCGACTTTATGCGATCCGAGCCATACCAACGCTTCTTTCAACATATGGACAGTACGGGAGGGTTCTTTTATGAAAGGTAAGACAAGTCCTTCTGTGTCTGTGGGTGCGGCACCACCACCACCACCACCACCAGCACTCCGATTCAATTAGGAAAGAAACCGACATTGCATGCATGCATGCATGCATCTCATTTTTCTTGTTTTACTATCTATGCTTATCATTTCTTAAACGTGGTTATTAGATGGGGCGATGCGCCATTTCAAACGGTAGCCGCGGCTTTATACTTGCAGCGCAACCAAGTGCACTTTGTGGAAAATCTGGGTTATTGGTTCAATGTGGCATTGCAGTGTCCAAGCGACGTCGTGGCCCACCAGGAGCTCAGGTGTACCTGTGCTTCTGAAGCATCATTCTGTAAGAAGGGGTCAAGTCTTACCGTAGCAAACGGAACCCATACTAACGATTTTGTTTTTTTTTAAGTGAACCGACCGGAAAGCCGGACCAAGGAGTTGCTTCAATTGCAGCAGCAGCAGCAGCAGCAAAGTAATCGCGATTGAATAATTTTTTGAATGTCAGCTATCTTTTTTTTTTTTTTCTGGAAGCAGCAAAAACTTTAAATATATTTATTTACCTTGCATGCACGTCATAATTTGTCATGTACACGCATTCCCTAATTCGGGACACTGGGCAAACCCTTTCGCCTTTTCACTATTCAATCCGGAGAAAGAAAAAGAGTTGGGAGCAATTGAAGAAGTATATGGGTGAAGGATGATGTCTGTTTCCAAGTTGCACATATTCCAAGGGGGCCAAAAGAGACCGGTCTCGACACACACACATACACACACACACATATGTTTCACTCGAGATGAGAGAGAGAGCCCAACGGGTACTTGCCTTTTTTGAGCTAGTTACACTTGGAAAAGGTTTAGATCGACTGCCACGTTGCTGTTGTTGCGTCTCAATCCATCATGTAATGTTGTATTTGCGCGCACAGGTCAAAGGACAGTGTGTAATTAACGGGTAAATAGATGGGCCACACGTCTCTCTTTCTCTCTCTCTTGTATGTGGGCAATAGAAAAGAAGCGGGGCTTACTATGCTCATCATGTCGCACGGCATGTTATACTTGATTATGAAAAAAAGGTTGCTATCAAAGCTTTTTGCATATATGCCTGCTAATACCAATGTCACCCAAAGCATGTTACACTGTGCTTATGAGGTTTGGGGGAGGGGAAAAAAAAAAGGGGGGGGGGAAAGTCAATTTCTTTGTAAGGCTGCTTACAAACGCGTGTAATTATACTCTCGCGTTTATATTGCTTCCAACCCTGAACTCTCTTGGAGGATTGACACGTTCCAAAAGCCTTCGAAAGGGTAGCAGCAGTGACGACCCATCATTACATTACTAGAGACATCCATGCTTTGGAAACGTGTCAATGTTGGCATGGTCCAATCAGTGGGTAACTGCTGCCTCCCCCTTGTTACAGCACAAGCAAGTATGTTGTAGGGTTGGTGAAACTACTACTACTACTTGCTACTTGCTACTTGCTACTTGCTACTTGCTACTTGCTACTATTACTATGACTACACACAAAAGTTGGGGCGCTCTCGAGAAGAAGATTGTCCGCGATAAGCCAACACTTGTAACTTGACCCATTTTCTTTTGAGAATATTGAGGTTTTTTTTTGCGCAGACAGGCGGAGGAAAAGCAAAGCGGTCAATATGCTTGGTGTGTGAGAGGGGCAGCATCACATCGCATCCGTCCTTGTCACCAAAATGATGCATGTTGCACAGCCAGGCTGCTTCGGGAAATTCTGACGAGTACCGAGCTGGCGAAAAAAAAAAAAAAAAAAAAAAAAAAAAGAGTTTTCCAATTGGCGTCGTTTATTGGACAAGGTTTAATGTTGGACGCAGTTAATGACACGTTAATATGTACGTTATATTATGTTTCCTAGTATTCGGGTCTTTTGGGGGGTGTTGTTTCCAGGTGGGGGGTTTGGTTGGCAAGGCTACAACAACCTGCGCTTCTTGTCAATGTCAAAACGGAATGACCCCACTGACAGCAGTAAGTCATGGGGGTACTCGACCCACCGATCCCGGTGCACTGTTAGCTAGACTCTGCTGATACATGGTCACAGTATCATAGAAAGGGGGGAAGGAAGGTTACCTATTGCATAGTTAGGCCGCTGTTAAATGAAAATCGAGTAGAGTCCGGTCTGTCTGTCTGTCTGTTCTCCTGGACACACAGTACACGGGAGTAGTGGGGGCTTACAACATCACGAAGCTCTAGACCCGTCGCGACTCCGAATACATGTTCTTTTATTTATTTTTTTTACAGGGATCCGAGCGAGGATTTAATACAGCAGTATCCATATGAGAGGACGAGGGAAATGTCAGGCCACTTGGCCTTTATATTTTACTGAGTGGACTTTTCAAAAAGAGTATAGTACGCGTGACATAATAAGGGCGGGTTACAATGTATCAAGGAAACTCAGGGACAAGTTACAGTGGAAGTAGATGCCATATATAACAGCGCGACCCAATGGAAACCCCGCCCAACCGGGCCTAATTAATCTGAAAAAGAAGGTTGATCCACATTGTACCCAGGTGTCGCGTGGTTACAACGAGGAGAAAGAGAGAGAAAGAGAGAGAGGGGAGGTAGGGGTTTAGGATCTATAAACATCGTCACAGACCGGTTTGTATGTTGTTTGTTGTTGCTATCATTCAAATAGCGCCCCCACCTCGGTCAAATGGGTGTTGTGCATCATGTGCGAGAGAGGATCTTCAGGGGAAGGACCACAGTAAAGTCAATCACACAGCGTGTCGTAAAAGGAAAAAAAGTAAACGGAGTTATGGTGTCATGATTAAAAAGAAAACTGGATTGTGGTCAGGTTAACTCTTGGGGAGCGCCTATGATATGTATAATACCCGTGCGGACGATCTTTGGGTTTAAACCGCCGGCTCATGTTACTCCAAAGTCGTCGTTTCATTTATTGCCTACGTTGCGCAGACACACACACACACACACACAGAGTGCGTTGTTGTGCTCATAGCAAAGCGTTGAGCGGGCATTGATCTGCTTTCCCGGAGGAAGAACCGTCATTTGCTTTTCAGGCAACTGTCAATTAACGAACCCCTCCTCACTGTACACCGGTGCTCTGAGAGAGGGCACACTGAGAGGCGGCGGCGAGAGAGAGAGAGAGAACCAGAGAGAAGATCTTCCCGAGTGTGCATTTTTTCTACTTTTATTACGCCGCTCATACTATGTGCGACCTTGTAGGTTCTTGGTTTTTTTATATCGCGCGCACATATTAGACAGCCCTCTCCCTCCCTCTTTCTTTCCTTTTCTCTTTCCTTTTCTCTTTCACGCTTCCTATCCCACCCCTCTCCCCTTCCACGTACACTTTCTTTTGGTCTCTTGCATTCTGTGAATGCCCTCTGCATCGACCTTCACCATCTCATTATAGAATAATAATGAACCCACAGTCCAATCCTTCACTCCACTCCTCAGTCGCTACCACTGCAGCAGCACCACTGGGTCATGCCGGCATGATGTCCGTGCCTTCTTCCACCGACCAACAATTCGCATACATTCCACCGAAACAAATGATGCCCTTAGATTACCATCATCCACAACACCACCCTATGTATCCAACCTATGCTCCCGGCGAGTTCAGTCCTCATGAATATCATCCACATCAACATCAACATCATCATCATCATCCCCTTCATCAACCTACCATACATAGACAACATCCACAGCATGCAGTCGTACCGCCACTGCCGCCACCACTACCAGCACACCATCACCATCACCACCACCACCAGCAGCAGCAGCAGCGACAACCTTCCTCTTCTTCATCCTCGACGACGACGACGACAACGACCACCACCACCACCCCTACGCCAACAAACGAAGGCACGCCGCCACCTCGCAAACGCACTCGAGCCACGCCAGAACAACTGGCTGTCTTGGAAAAAACATTTAGTGTCAATCCTTCTCCCAATAACCGCGTGCGAGAGCAGCTGTCGCGTGAGCTCGGAATGTCTGAGCGATCCATCCAGATCTGGTTCCAGAACCGTCGCGCCAAAGTCAAGAATCTTGCTAAACGCTCATCGCTGCTTCATGACGAAACAATTCGAATGCAATACTATGCCGCTTCTGCTGCTGCCGCCGCCTGCCAAGCAGCGGCCTATCATTATCAGCAAACCGCCCCGGATGGCACTATGACAACTAACCCTGATCTGTACTATTATTATTACTATTACTACTACAACCAGCAACAGCAGCAGCAGAACCGACAATCAACGACTACTCCTAATCCAAACAACAGCGACACTACCAATACAGCATCTTGTTCTTCTTCTTCTTCTTCACCAACTACTTCTACCAACAATAATAACAGCTGGTTCTGTCCACCACCTCCGCCTCCTCCACCTCCACCGTCGTCATCATCGTCGCCACCTTCTTCTACTACAGCACCCACAGCCGCGGCATCGAATAGTCATAGCACAGTCGCTCCTCCGCCGCCGCTACCTCTGCAGTCAACCCCGCCACCGCCTCCTCCTCCTCTACCAATGTCTCTGGGAGGAAACAGCGCCGACTGGTCTTCGGTCACGCCTCCGCCTTCATCGACTTCTTCACCGCTATCAGCCTCAGTGTCCGATCCGTTGCGCCAGAGCGTGGGCGCTAGTTCGACTGCTCGCCGGGTCTCGGCCTCCACACCTGGCCGTATGCGTGCACATTCGCTTGGACCTTATCCACCACCCCATCGACGTTCTTACGAGCGTCACAGTTCAGTCGATGCGCCTACAGGTCCTTTACAACAGGCAGCTGCAGCGGCCGGTACCCCAATCCCTGGCAGTGCCAGTGGGGGTGGTCACCCATCCTATCGCAGCAGAAGCTATACCTCGCCAGCCGGTCAAGCGTACTGGCCCATGATGGGTTACACGGATCCAATGACAGCCGCAAGCAGCACGTTTGCTGCGATCCAACAGCAGCAACACATGGCTGCTGCTGCTGCTGCTGCTGCTGGTGGCGGCTATTACCTGGGCATGCCTTCCCAAGGTAACTAAAAAAAACAAACAACCAAAACCCGAACAATGAAAAGGATTTGCAACAGTAAAAAACCCCGACATTTATCTAACTCCTCTTTTTTAGATGATCGACTTGGCACCCCCATGTCCATGGACGGCGGTAACGGCGAAGACGATATGATGCCGAATCGCTTTTCGGCCGAAGCACTACAGATCGGCACATGGCGACGTATGAGTCTCCAACCCAACGATCTTGCTTGTCACTACGATACCCAGCGCCGCGTACTCGTGTGGCGCATCCAAGACGGTCAGCAACGATTCAAGATGGAATATACGTTTGACACGGTGCTTCAGGTCCGTCTCGAGCCGATTCTCGAACGACTGGGCTGGGCACGGCTCGAGTTACGTATTGCACAGCCTGAAGCCATTGCTTTTTACATGGAGTCGAACGGTAGCGGTACTTGGACACAGTGTCGTGATTTCACGCAGGATCGACAGGCGACTTCAATCAACTTGCATCATCTTGATGGGCCAGCTTTGGCTCTGCGAGCCGAGGTCCAACGATGGGCTCAAAATGATCCGCATATTCAGTCTTTGCTGCAGCAGCAACAGCAGCAGCAACAACAACAACAGCATCCGCATGCGATCGATCCGCGGTGTCTGTCCGCCAATGCCACTCCCGTCCATGAAACACCTCGTGAAATGACGCCGGCCGATATCATCATGGGCATGCCGCCGAGCACCGTGCCCGAGGAAGAAAGCTCGATGCTGTCGCTATTGGAGCATCGGAATAGCATCAGCGACGGCAAGGATGCTGACGATCAAAAGAGCAATACCGACGATCAAGATCTTTTATTATTCCAAGGCATGGGACCTCAGGGTTGAATATTATTTTAAAAGACATTTTGTATTATCATTTCCATCATTTGTTACAAAATACGCAAAAAAAAAAAAATCGGTAGATCCGCAACAAAGAACAAGCAACTGGTTGCATACATATTACATGGTTATACACTATATTAAATGCACAACACATCGCATACTTGAATATTTCATGTATTACCCCTCAAACAAAAAAAATAATGATAATAAAACAATCCTGGTGTCGCTTTGCTTCTCCTCATAGCGTGGATATGGATATGGTAACTTTTTTTCGAACCAACATGGGTACGGACTCTTTTTTCATTTAGCACTACTTGTATGCTAGAACGTAGCAGACTCTTATGAAGGCGAATGAGGATACACTTTGCTTAAAGCTCGAGATTCAATTAAACCAAACTAATTGACAGTAGGCAGCTCATGTCCCTATTCTAGAGATGTTATGAGCGTTTAAAGCCGAATTCCACGAGGTGTGTGGTAATATGGGGTGCCGTACTACCACCGTCATCCAACGTCCTTGGTGTATGCGTGCGCGGCTTCTCTCCAAACTCCCTTTGTGAGACATTTAATAAAGCATTTACCATGCAGCGATGATATAGGTTGCGGGTCACATGGGAAAACACTAAAGAATCTGTCAATTTTTATTCTGGTGGATTTGGTCGAGGCGTAGATCTCCATAGGTAAAAAAAAAAAATATTATTTGATGACAATAAATTGCTGTAAATGTCTTTTTCTTCTTTTCGAGCAGTTAATAGAAACTACTACTGTTAACAACAGAAACGTGCTGCTTCTTCCCCAAATTGGACTTACAAAATGACTACATTTTAAAGCCGTTCATTGTCCACCATTCCCACGTTACAGAACATCGAACGAATATAATTGTTGTATATTAACAATGATATAACGCACAACACGCGGATCAAATCAGCGCAAATGAGACTTAGGTCATCTACAATTATGTATACAGCGGTGCAATAACGGGGGGGCAAAAAAATAATCACAGATGTGGGATATCACAACTGAGAATAATAAACCGTGTGATGGGAGAAGAGTTAGGATTGAGAAGAAACAGTGGATGATGGTAAGAAAGTGGGCACTTTTGGAAATGCTGTAAGGACGAGTATATGTCTCTGAGACAGTTTATAGAAGGTGATTCCTTTTTCCCGGATCAAACATATTTAATAAAAAGTGCTACCTTGCTAAAGGCACGGCTGTTAAATGCCTTGGGGAAAGCAAAGACTAATGGTGTCGTTTTTGCTGCAAGATGAAGGAGACGAAGTACGCCTAGAATCCCCTTGGCCACGTTCTTATCATCGTTACGGTGAAACTATAAACGTTGTAGTACTGTCAGCTGTTGGTTTTAGCATCTTTGAAAAAAAAAATGTCTGTCTTCTACTTACTGCCACCCAGGTGCTGCTGGATAAATTAAGTACAGCTGAGGCCCTCTGTGACAAGTGCCTCCTTTGTGTAGAGGCACCCCAGGTATACCCAATTCAACTCCTTTTGAAAACGGGCACTACGTGACCGTTGCCGGAGGTTGGTCGCAAGTGTGTGGTTTGCCACACAAGCTGTAGTGACATCCCTGTAGTGCAGCACAGGCAACCGCTGCCCCACCCCAGAGCAAACCCACGTTCGATTTCGTCGAGTGCCAGAGAGATCCGGCCGACACTCTCGCGGACTTGTAGAATATTTCAGTGTAGATTCTAAATGTTTTTATTTTGTTGATATAACAATACAAAAAAATAATGTGTACTTACCCTCCAATAATACTGGGTGCTCTGGCTGAGCAACAAAACCAGTCTCTGTACAGTGTGTGCCTCACTGTCGCACGTTTCTCCCTTCAGTCTGGTCTGCCTCTTCTGTTGCTGCCTCCTCTTCTTCTTGGTCAGAGGAGGGGGGGGGCTGTTCAAACCACTTTTTAGCTTACATTCCAATATACAATATATATTACTATCTAAACAGCTTGAATACTAACCGCCTGCAAAGGTAACCCACAGATGGTGTGGCTACCGTTGGTTGTAGA
Source organism: Zychaea mexicana (assembly GCF_025766255.1). NCBI lineage: Eukaryota > Fungi > Mucoromycota > Mucoromycetes > Mucorales > Lichtheimiaceae > Zychaea > Zychaea mexicana. Next base: position 122,427 of record NW_026516714.1, read on the forward strand.
GAAAGAAAAAACTTTCTCTCTACCCCTGTTGCCACGAACAACAGTGGTCTCCTTTCGTTGGAGATAGCTTGCCAGAAGCTCTAGAACTTGGATTTCCTCCAAGTCTGTGTCAAGTTAGAGAGGGATGCTGTATATTTATTATGCAATATTACTTTATTTACCTGTAAAGTCTTGGTTAAGGGCGTTTCTAAGGGTTGCCAAGTGAGGTGCATTTGTATTAGAGAAGGACATTTTGTGTTATAGAAATTGAGTGGAAGAGGGAAGAAAGAGGAAGTATAGCAAAAATGTTACTTAACTTTATATTGGTTGGGGTACTGGGTACCCTCAAACGAAGCCACACTCCAGGAGGGTACTGAGTACCCTCGCCTGTGATTTGAACACCTCGGACAAAAGGAACCAACTGTGCCACTACACTAGAGCAGCGTTTCTTTGATAGTCTAGTGCAATTGCGTTGATATAGCCATCGTTTACTGTAGAGCTGCTGCTGTTGCTGCTACTAGCGCTGCTGCTCTATGCTGAGCAGGGATCTCTATCCTTCTTTACAACGGGCTCTATGCCAATTAGCGCAGGACAATAGCCAGGGCTCTCTTTTCATCTGCCACACATAGGAGTTTAGCATGAAAAGAGCGGGGTTAAGTAGATAGATGGTTGGTCCCAGTGGTTGGCACATCGTCGGGTTGTAGAATGAGTCCCCGAAAGCATCAAAGAGCTCTTGAAGAAGGGAGAGGCCGAAACTTCTTTGCATTCAGAAGGCTCTATTGTGCCAGTGGTGTACCACAACGGCAGGGCTTTTAGAGCGAGTAGAGAAAATAATAATGTGTTAGCAATAGCATATATATATGTTCTCTCCCCAAAAAGAACTTGCAGTGTGTGGTTTTTTTCTTTTCGGAGGAAGGAACGAGACTAAGAAAACAGTCAGCTACTATGACATTCGATCGTATTTTTAGCCCGCAACAGAGCAACCAAAGAACATTGGGACCTATATATCATTATAATTGTTGTTTTCTTCTTTGGTAGTGGCGACAGGGGTTATCGTCACTGGATATGGCAGCATGGTCCTCCTCCAAAGACCAAGCATCTTTTTGAATAGGTGGTATACGTAAGTCTGAAATTCCGCTATCACGAAGATCAGACATGCTGCTACGGAATGGGTGGCTCGATGCTGTTGAAGCTGAGCGCGCTACTGTACTACCGCCAACGCTTGCTAAGGAGTCGTCCCATAACATTCTTCATTCATCACCTATTAACATTGTCATCGCCAGAATCTGTTTGGATGTGTAAAAGTCTCTGCTGCTTGGATTCGAAAGCAATATTTAGAGGTAGAGTTATTGACACTGCTTGCATCGGTTGTTGCTGTGATGCCAGATGCACGTGCGCCCGTTGCCAGCTCTTGCTGCCATCTTACTGCAATTTCCTTAGAAAGCCAGCTTCCTCGCTTGCCACCGTTGCCGCCTCCGTTGCATCCATCTCAGGTGATTGACGTGATTAATCATGGATAGTAGATGCAAGTGCTGGAACATAGGCATCACCACCAGCTGGTGCCGTATTGTTATCCGGCGAAGCACTGACATGGAAGATGAATGCATGGAGATCGTTATAGGTGGATTCGCGGATGACAGTAGTAGGAGATCGTTCGACTGATAAAATTGCTGCAAAAGTTGGGCGTGGTTGTGTAGCGTAATTGTATGTAGTTGGCTGTACCGAAAGGATCGATAGCGGATGCTTGAGACAACCAGCTATAGCATGTGGATATGGTCAATATGGATCATATTGCTCCTGTTGTTCTGCCTGAACTCTAATGTTGTCATGGTTATCCGCAATGGCATGCGTCGGAGAAGAAGGTCCAAAAGCCAGGTTGCATAGTACTGTTGATCTTCAAATGTTGCGGGATCCAGTTCTTCCACCTTGGGTTGATTGAGAACCGCCAAGCAAATAATCCTGGCTCTCCATACTGCCTAAACGTGACAACGAGTGACCCACAGCTGTACCTGTCATGAGCGATATCAAAATACTGTGCTTTGAAGTCTATGGTTACTGTGAATGGCGTTGCGTATCACACGCCCACAGCTTTTAGGTCGTCCTCTGCTGCCGTCTTCTGTTCGGCTCTGTTCAACCTCGTGCGCTCGGGTACTGACTTGACGTGATCGTCGTTTTTGACGAGGGCACACACAAGAATAATCGCACTTGTAGCTGGGCCAGCAGTAACATCAGCAATCCGTTCACCTCATAAATTGGCTGCTGTTGTACAAATGCTTCTCAGCATCTTCACACTCGCCGGTTCCTCATAAGTTTATGGTTTCAAGGATATCCAATTCTATCGGAAATTGATTAAAAGATCTTTTACTCAATATATTGACGACCGCAGGCTGCATCCGTTGAGGTATCATTAGAAATGACGAGCGCTCTATGCACGTAAACTGTGCGATCCATACAAGCATAATGCTACTGTGATGCTTCAGCTTAACACACCGTTTGTCCAACGGTAAATAACTTTTTATATCGCCGGTTTTTTGTTCCACTAAAAGCGCACAGACTTGTCGCCGACAATGATTGGATCGGAACAGAGCACAGCAAGCGGAGCCGCATAATTTAAAATATATACGCACCATGGAGAAAGACACTAGCATGACAGTTGACAGACTACAACGATAATTATCATCAAGGCACTTCTTTACATTGCTGCAGTTCACTGGCTCCTTAGGGCAGTAGTGACAAAACTCCGTCTTTTTGTTTAACGGGCTCATAAAAATAAGAATCGACTGCGCGTTTTGCCCTTTATTCTTTTCTTTCTTCATATTCATCTTTGTACAATCGCATTGTTTCTTTCATTATCACTTTTTACCTTTCTTTTTTTTTATCCAGGACTAGTGTCCTTGTGGGTGTACAAAGATGAAAGAGAGTTAGTAGTGCACGACTGGCTCTTATTCATCTTTGTACATTTGCAGTGTTTCTTTCACTATCATTTTCTATCTTCTTTTTATCCAGGACTACGGTCCTAGTGGGTGTACAAAGATGAAGAGAGCTAGTAGTGCACGACTGGCTCTTGCTCATCGTACAGTTAAAATGTTCTTTGTTTCATTTTGGTTTTTTCTCTTAAAAAGACTGAAAGCGAGAGTGTGTGCAAAGAGGTACATATATTCCCGCCGTTGACTGACCTTTGTGGTGCTTCTTTTATTTGTAGTAACTGTGGAGGTGTAGGTTCCGCCGGGAACTGAGGCTTGCGGGGAACAAGGGAGGGCAACCTCCCTTGAGGAACGAAGGATTCATAAAAGTCGGTCGACTTGTCAGGCAATATCAAATAAACTTGGTTTCTTATTGTACTTTCTTATAAAGGTAATTGTAACTATTGGGCAGATCGAGTGACGATTGTAATAAACGCGATCTTTTTTTTTACATCTTCCTACTGCCATTGCGCTTGGTACTTGTTGGTGCTTTCTCTGGAGCAGTTATGTAGTTGCAAATGAGCCTTTTTGTGCTTGAGTCGTCGAGAAAACCATAGGCTGTGCATTCGCATGTGTGCTCTCAAAAACAATACAGCTGGTTTACCTTCAGGACTATACCAACAATGATTGCAAATTGCTGGTGGCAAAATAAAAAACCGTATCGCAAAGCAAACAGACCATCCTCATATTCACATATACACGAACCAGATCGCCAACCCAAACTAAATGATGTTTGCCTTGAATTCTTTGCAGTATGAAAGGCCCAGTACATAAGCTCATTAGGGAAGTTACATCATCCAACTTGTTGGGTATTGCCACCAATCTCTCATGCTACTGTCTCTCAACATTACTGCTACTGATGCACTTATACTAGTAATACTCATAGATAGATTGAATATGAAATGTACCATCACTGCTTACGATTATACCAAGTTATCCCGACAAGTTATTAATACCTCTTATCTCCAATACCTTTTACCGGCACCAAAGTTGCCAGAAATATGTAGAGGCGAATTGTTTTGTGCTAGTGATGATTCAAAATTATGATGTGCTTAACGTTTATTTTTCTAATTTGAAGTAAAAGCAAAATTCCATTAACTCCCCTCCTGTGTCTTGCCATGATCGCTGACGGTACTGCTTTATCAACTACATCGATAACCGCATCCGGCAAGCCAGTATTCCAAAAGACATCTGTGGTGACGTCCGTGCATTGTTTTTTGTTAGCGTCGAAGTCTCGAAATTACTTGGAGCTATACTACTAAAATTCTTCATGCAATCTAGTGAAGCTACTTTAAAGCTTTTGATTTGCTTGACTCTACTTCGATATCAACACTAGCGAAAGTATAAAATGTATGGGATGATGATAAGGAAAACCCGATCGGATATTTACAGTATGTTCCAAAAAGCTCGTTGCAAAGAGGGTTGAGATTGCATTTGGCGCGGATGGTAAAACCGGGGGTCCACTATTATGTAATGTATAATACAAGTGAGATGTGCCACGTAAAGAAAGCATTCAACTGCTTCCAATAGATTGAATAAACGAGCATTTGCTCCTTCTGTATTCGCCCATATAATTAGTTGTGTGTGTGTCAGGCAGCTCATCGTTACTAGAACCTAGGTACAAACATGAACCGGGCTTTTTGCTGATATAAATCTGATGAAGGTGGTATGTCTGGCAGCAAGAGTCATCTGGTTTTATAATAGAGAGCGATACGCGCATGCGTGGAGGCAAAAAACAACGTATCCATTGAAATTGAAAAGACTCGACTTAGGCGGTCATTTGTTGATTTGTACTTTTGGAGTTGCTGGATGTGCGCATGGAGGTGGTATAGAATAGTCATAATTTTATCTTTTCCATAGTGTTTATGCACAAAAACTGACATTTTCCTTTGTCCGCTTTTGAATTCAAAGTATATAAAAGGATCGACATTGTTGATGAAGCCAACAAGAGCAACTCGGCATCTTCCTGCCCTGTTGATAATTTGTCAAAATTGGAAATGGTTTTGTGAAAGAAAGAGAAAAAAAGTGCGCTGGATAGCGAACTGATATTGGAAAGAGAGGGTTGCTGATTGAAGATATAGGGGGGTGTGGGTGTACACCCATATTAGCAGTTACGCATGGTTTGACAAGTATTTGACTTTTTTACGGACATGATAATTGGTCGATCAGATATTCGGCCAATCGTTTTTTTTACGCCATTCAGGTACTCTCCCTTGTGACCTTGCAACGTTACTACCACTTTTACTAGATTAATTAGAGAGCTAAATGTTCCATCTTTGATACTTATAAATGCAGTACAACATGCAGCGATGCTTAAGAGTCTTGTTGCCTATATAACATACTATGTATTATATATCGTACATATTTTCCAAAAGCCGCGGCGTAGTATCAACATTTTGTCAAGTTCGACAACCGCCTTCATTGGATATTCTGCTCAGTAGTTGTTGTTAGTAAGAGTTGTAAACGTGCAGCAGGGCATAAGAGGTAATCCCATCCCTTGTTTTTTTAGTTCCCCTGAAAGAAAAATGATCAAGAGGTCAAATAGAGTGTCATAAGCCATGAGATTAGTTGAGTTGCTGAGTTTTGCCACGAGGCGTGGCAATCGTTCAGGCCAGGCGTAACGTGCGAGAGATGAAGTTATAGGTTTGTGGGACATAGAAAATGTCCCCAATCGGAGTGATCATATGGCTCTAGTGGTGGTGGACACATCTTGCATTAATACCAGCTTCTGTCCGAGCGTGTTGTAGTACTGCGTGGTAGATACAACCCCCATACCAAAGCAACACCAGCAATGGTCCTTATAATTGAGCACAGCTCCACTCTGTACCTCTTTGAGTAGTCAATTCTCTGTAGATAGAGTAACACGCAAAGTGAAGATGGAAGAAAAGAAAAGAGCGTTCAGGACAAGTAACGATTTGTACGTGAGAGATAAAAACAGGGCGCGTTACACGTGCCAACGTGTAGGACTCCTGCATGGGCACAGTGTGATTGGTGCGCCGTTACAAAAAAGAAGGCAAGCGCGGTCGCGCAATTTTTACAAAAGTCGTGATCCCAATATTTTTTCGCTTTCTCTCTCTCTCCCTCTCTCTACATCCTTTTTCTCTTCAAACTCTTTTTTTCCTCCGTCGGTTTCCTGCCCTAACTTTGGAATAATCGACCTTCTACACCCCATCTAACTTTTTAACACAAAAAAAACTTTACTTACTTAATTCATCATGAGAGAAATCATCTCGTTGCACGTTGGTCAAGCTGGTGTCCAGATTGGTAACTCCTGCTGGGAATTGTACTGCCTTGAACACGGCATCTCGCCAGATGGTCACATTCCTGAAGAGCTCAACACCGGTGACAACTCGTTTGATACCTTCTTCAGCGAGACCTCTGCTGGCAAGCACGTTCCCCGTACCGTCTTTGTCGATTTGGAACCCACTGTTGTTGACGAGGTCCGCACTGGTGCCTACCGTCAGTTGTTCCATCCTGGTAAGTTTTTCTTTCTTTCTTTCTTTCTCTGTTTGCTCTATTTCGTCGTCGTCGTCGTCGTCGTCGTTGTCGTCGCTGTGGGTAGTCAATTCGTCACCTGCAGCAGCAACCGCGGCAGCGAAATACGATGCGGGTGCCACCCCGAGTGTTATATAGACTTTACAACAAAAAAAAAACCATGCCACAAGACTTTTCTTGTCAACACCCCAAGAGAAAATTTCCTAACCCTTTGCACCTCTTTTAACCTTGTACACACATACACACAGAGCAACTCATCACCGGCAAGGAGGATGCTGCCAACAACTACGCACGTGGTCACTACACCGTAGGCAAGGAGCTTGTCGACTCGGTCATGGACCGTATCCGCAAGCTGGCCGACAACTGCAGTGGTTTGCAAGGTTTCTTGGTCTTCCACTCCTTTGGTGGTGGCACTGGTTCCGGCTTTGGTGCTCTCTTGTTGGAGCGCTTGTCTCTCGACTATGGCAAGAAGTCCAAGCTCGAGTTCTCCATCTACCCTGCTCCCCAGGTCTCGACCTCGGTTGTCGAGCCCTACAACTCGATCCTGACCACCCACACCACCTTGGAGCACTCGGATGTTTCGTTCATGGTCGACAACGAGGCCATCTACGACATCTGCCGCCGCAACTTGGACATTGAGCGCCCTTCGTACTTGAACCTGAACCGCTTGATTGCTCAGGTCGTCTCGTCCATCACCGCCTCGCTCCGCTTTGACGGTTCGTTGAACGTCGACTTGAACGAGTTCCAGACCAACTTGGTGCCTTATCCCCGTATCCATTTCCCTCTGGTCACCTACGCCCCCATCATCTCGGCTGCCAAGGCCTACCACGAGCAGCTCTCGGTCCAGGAAATCACCAGCGACTGCTTCGAGCCTAACAACCAGATGGTCAAGTGCGACCCCCGCCACGGCAAGTACATGTCCTGCTGCTTGTTGTACCGTGGTGACGTTGTCCCCAAGGACACCAACGCCGCCATTGCCAACATCAAGACCAAGCGCACCATCCAGTTCGTCGACTGGTGCCCTACTGGCTTCAAGGTCGGTATCAACTGCCGTCCCCCGGCTGCCGTTCCTGGCGGTGACTTGGCAAACGTCCAGCGCGCCTTGTGCATGTTGAGCAACACCACTGCCATCGCCGAGGCCTGGGCCCGTTTGGACCACAAGTTCGATTTGATGTACGCCAAGCGTGCCTTCGTCCACTGGTACGTCGGTGAGGGTATGGAGGAAGGTGAATTCTCTGAGGCCCGTGAAGATTTGGCCGCTCTTGAGAAGGATTACGAGGAAGTTGGCTCTGACTCGCTTAATGACTCTGAGATGGAAGAGGTCGAGGAATATTAAGCAGCCCAATCCCACCCAACCACCCCCGCATAATATAGCATCTCTCTCTCTCTCTCTCTCTCTTTTTTTTTTTATTTTAATACCTTTTCCTAATCTCTCTCAAAAAAAGAACAATATAAGCCTTTTTTTTACTTGCATGCATGCATTCAATCGAAAAATAGTTTTTTTTTTCTTTAAGAATACAAGAAATGTGTCTGGGTTGTAAGGTGTAGTAGGGTGATAGCGGCTGCACCAATAATATTCCCGATGCAGATGTCGCATCATGCAGGATGTTGAGAATGCCCGCTTCTTGATCGCTAAGCAAACATGAACTGCAAATGGCAGATGGTCATTCAAGAACTGTCACAGAGTTAGATTGTGCGTCGTAGGGTTCTTTATATATGATATGACATGAGGTGTGTGAATGCGTTAATTGTTACAGTATATTGCGAATGCGTGGGGTGAGAGGGGGGGGGTGGGCGGATGTATGGATTTCTATTTCTACAAGTTTGCTAAAACGGAGAAGTTCCCTGCTTGCATGCATCAATTGTACCATCCAACAAGCCCTTGAAAGCAGACCGCAGTTCGAGCAATCCTGCCCTGATTGCTTCACAGGTGGCATCCGACTTTTGTGCTATATCAATCAACTACCGAAAAATTTTAGCTGCAGCTTTTCTTTTTTTTCCTCAAAAAAGTGGGTGTATAGCGGAGAGAGGGGGCCCGGGGAGAGGGGGAGGAAAATGGGGGTCCCTCTCCTAGTTTTATTTTTTTAGTTACCTCTTGCTCCATGTGAGCTATGCTTGCTTTGAGTTCTCCAAGTCTGGCTTTAAGATCTGCAGCTTCTTTTTGTGCCTGCTCAACGTCTTGTGCGTTCTTTAAGAAACTTTGATGCCGTGATTCGAACGTCTTTTCCTTTTGTTCCTCGAGCTGTCGTACACTGCTATTGAGCTCTTCCTCTAATTGATGTAGTTTCTGCGTTTTGTGTGTTGTTTGTCATTGTAAAAGGTGAGCTAAGAGCAAAAAATATTGTTTCAAGTTTGCATATTACCTGTTCCGCTTCTTGTAGCTCGTTTGACGTTAAAGTGAGCTTTTCAAAATCACCCTCTGTATTTTTAAGGCTGCCTTGCGTCCAGCTGCATTCATTGCGTAATCGTTGTATTTCGTGAGGTAATTGAGCACTTTTGTTAAGAACCTATAGAGACGTTTTAGCAAGGTGAATAGGGTAGGAGGGTGAGCTGACCTTGACGATCAAAGTGACTTTTTTCTTTTCCCTTACCTGCTCGCATTCTTCGGCATATTCTGCTCGTTCCGCTATAAGGTTTAGGTTTGTTTGTGCTACTGCGATTTTGGATTCCACTTTGTCGATGGTTTCTTGCAATTTGGCAATATTCTACGGGGTGGATGGAGTTTGCAAGTGAGTGCGTGGGGTTGAATAGGTTGTCAACCAAAGAATGTCATGGTTTACATACTGCTTTTGTTTGCAACGGATCTCTCGCTTTAGAGCGGAACGATGTGATCGCCTCATTTGCGGCTAACAGTTGGTACTGTACATCATGCTAATACGTCCAAGGAGTTATATAGTATCTCTGTCAGCCCTCTTATCCTCGAGCCAATGTTTCTTGCCAATCCAATCTTTACCATACTGTCTCTGAGCTGTTTTCGTGTCTCTCGTAACTTGACTTGTTCCGCCTTGAGCTGATCTCCCTCTGCGCTAATGTTCCTGAGCTCTTGCTCATATTCTGCATTATCAGATTCGAGCTGTTTTACTTGCATTTTTTCGTGTTCCTCGCGGCTCCTAAGCACGCGTTTGCATTATCTGTAAGCAAATGCATGTCCCCCCCTTCATGTTTCTGGTAGATTTGCTTTTCGACTCACTCACCGATACTGCTCGATTTCCTCCTCCAATTGCTTTTCTTGTTCTGACCAATTCCCTTCATTTAATAATACTTCTTCCTGTAGAAAACAATTGGTGATAAGTGGTGCATGCACATAAAGCCAAATCAAGGCCGACCTTGAAGGGATGTGAGCAACGCACAAATAAATTTTGTGCTTACCACTGCACTTGCAGGATTTTCGTATGCAGCCCACCGTCCTTCTCGAAACATGGCAAAGTTTGCAAGTGCACTGAATATACGTGCAAGTCGATGTGGTGTAGGGGCCAGAAGATCGGATGTGTTGAAATCTTTATATTTGAGAGAAGCCAATAAGCTTTGCCTATTAAATAGTTTAGTTTTCCCTTGAAGCAGCTACACACAAAACATAATACGCAAAATACATAAAAGATCGTCGTTGTAATTTCTAACGACTGAGACTTACACTTCAAAGTACAGCAACCATACGCCATTGATACCGGCAATCGTAGTATTATCACCGAAATTGGAGGGTACGTGCTCCGTTCGCCACGACTTGACAAGACTCACAATGGTCCGAAAGATCTCTTGTGTGCCTTCTGGGGTTGGATGGAGTAAATGCCGCTCGGTCACGCTGATCTCCATTGTCTTGAAGCAATGCACAAGCTCTGCTGTTGATAACGTCGGCAAGTTGTGTTCGCTTTCTGTTAATTCATGTGAGTTGAAAAAAGTGCTGTAATGTGATCGTTGCATTGCGCGTGATTTAGAAAGGTTAAAAAAAAAAACAGAATTCAAGCACGATACACGCTTCTACACGCGCCCAATAAATTTTGCTGCTCCTCCCAAATTTGGTAGACTCCTCCAATACGTAACATGGACCATGCACTGGTGCTTAATCCTTCGACCCAATGACATGGAATCATGTTGTAGCAACTAACCACCTCTACACGCTATTAGCCGTTGTACCTTTCTCTCCTACACATTACAGTTAGCCCAGCCAACGATTTTAGGGCACTGAGACCCTGAAGATAAAACATATTGTATTTTGGCGTAAAAGCAACACATAACTATAAAGATATGATGATATGAAAGACTAAGGCTACAGGCTTTTTCAGGGGTCATTTTGTCCCTACCAAATAAAAAAAAAACATAATCACAGCCCGAACTTTTTGTGTGTGAAACAATAGATCGGCTCATCCACCACCAACCCTATTCAGGAACCAGGGATTGTCGGAAGCCATAGATTGCTGTTCTTTCCCGGTTTTCGCTCTACACTCGATGCTCCTTTGGAACAAATTAAAGGCTAACAAGTTACACCATCCGAAATAACGTCTTTCAGTGATATTTATATAGTATCAACAAAGTTATACGGTATAAAAGCGTGAGAAGCAACATCTAGTTGGACGACAGAATAAGAGTGTTAAACTACTTTTAGCCTGATATGTTTCCCACATTGCTATTGTGCCCTGTAAGATTATTGCTTGCCACACGTCTGTACATTGACCAAACTGCTTCCTTAGTCAAGTGGCCTGTCTGTACCGAGAAAGCTAACGATAAACAAAAAGGAAGAGAGATTACAATCGATCCAGTTATCTGTTATCAAAGTTTATAAAGTATGGAAAGGTCGGATCGAGTAAGGTGTGTTATCACTTTTCTGAAAGATAGGATATATCATGCTTCAAGTTCCATGCGTTATTCGGACTTTTTCTATATCAACAAAATTAAGAATATCAGCAGCATGATCACTCTTCTGTGGTTGCATGATCGACGTATGTTTTCGTTCGTTCCGGTTTTCGCTTTTGACGCACAAAGAAATAAGGAGTAGGCGCGTACCGTTTTCTTTGCCATGAAGACGGTGAGTAAGCCCGCTAGTCTATTGGTGTTCGTATTTTTCTTCCATTTTGTCAAGTTGACGTGACGCAGAATCAAATAGCTAACCATTACTCATGTGTGCCAGTGAGGATATCTCTGTTAGTTTGTTGATAATGTAAAGTAGTATCTCTACCTGATGCTAGTACAAAGAAGGAGACGACATGCACATGGCAGGAGAAGAATGAATACAATTGCTAGACAGATACATGAAGCATTCGGTTTACGGACGATGCCTATACACATATAGGTAAGATTCGTACTTCAAAGACGAGACAGTTATAGCAAGGCTTGATTTCTGCAAACAGAATGTGTCACCTGGCGGATTCTAAAGAACTCTTGTGCACTTGTACTTGCATATCATTTTGAATGATACGTCCTTTAACTTTGTGGCACGAAAAGCACACATTCTGTTAAACTATTCTTAGATAAATGATCTGTATCGCTTATCAAAACATCTCTTCTTTTCTCTCACCATTCACCATGTCTACAAAAGATGCAGAAATGGTCGACACTTTTCCTGTTGACTACAAACAACAACAGGTTGTACATAAAGTGGCCCATGAACACACGACGGACCAAGAATTCTCTTCTCGACAGAGCTCCGTGAGCCGCCAGACGGCGGTTGGCGGGCATGACTAGTGGTTGTAGGAGCATTTTGTGTATGTATCCACACACTCTCTCTTTCTCTACCTACTCTTAAATTTAGCATGGTGTCTCTTGGAAACGGACTGCTGCTCAGTTGGGGTGTTTTTATCGACGAATACGATGCTAACGTGTATCCTGGTCAACTGACTGAGCTCACCTGGATCGGCTCACTGTGGTACTGTCTCACAAACATCAGTGGACCCTTTTACATTTACATGGCGTCCAAGGTGGATGACCGGTACATTGTCGCTGTCTCATGTCTTTTGAGCACACTGGCCATGATGATGGCAAGCTTGACCAATTCGGTACGCTTTACTTTGTACTGCTACTATGACTATTACTAGGAGCAAAATTTCTAAAATTGCTTTTATCTGCAAATTATGTTATAAACCCTAGGTTTGGCAGTTGTATATCACTCAAGGTATCATGTCTGGTATTGGCTCGTCGTTGCCCTGGTTTTCCTGTATGCGCGGGCCTCAGATGTGGTTTTCAAAACATCGTGGATTTGCAGTGGGTTTGACGGTGCGTACAAATAGTAATTGTTGATGGAAAATGATGTACCTGATTAGTAGAGTAAATGTAGATGTCGGCTTCTGGTGCAGGTGGTCGCTCATTCTCCTACGTTACTCGAGCATGTTTCAACACGATTGGGTATCGCTGGGCTCTCCGAGTACTCGGATTCATGCAATTCGGCCTTCTCGCTGTCGCATCCATCACCTGCTGGCGCTTAAACCCACCCGCAAAAAATGTCCCTATTGTCGATGTTGGCGATCTGAAGAACAAAAAGTTCCTTGTTCTTCTTTTCATCCACTTTATCGGTAATTTCGCATTCTACGTCAGTCGCTTTTGGTAGTAATAATACCAGTGCCAATCACTGCTCTTTTTTTGCGTGCGCACATGTATCGTTTTACTTTTTTTAAACAAGAAACGTCATTTCGCTCCTTTTCTCTCGTGATAGATTCCTTCCGGATTCGTTCCGTCTTTCACGCGTCATCTCAATCTTGATCCTTGGCTGGGTGCCAATCTTAGCGCTATCATGTCTACATTCTTGTTCTTTAGCAAAATTATTATTGGTTATATCAGTGATCGCGTAGGACGTTTCAACATGGCCGTAATCTGTTGCTCGGTATCTTGTATAGCCCACTTGGCAGGTAAGCAACTATCATATCTCTTTCTCTCTCTCTCCTCATTACATATTATCAGAGAATAATCATATGAGCAACCAAAGAACTAACGTCTGTACATATTTTTTGACATATAGTTTGGCTGACGGCTACTTCTGAAGGATCAATGTGGGCGTTCGCCGTTCTGTATGGCTTTTTTGGAGGCGGTGAGCAGCTTTACTTATTTCTCTGCGAGGTTTGTGTATGTCAATCCAAGAACGTTGATACTAACCTTTTACTACGTCTATGAAGGCTATATTTCAATGATTACTGCCGTAATTGTTGAAGTTGTCGGCTTGGACCGCGTTGAATCTGGCACTGGTTGGACTTTCTTCGCTTGGAGTTTCGGTGGGTTATTGGGGCAGCCAGTAGCTGCAGCAATTGTAGACCGCAATGGGGGCGACAGTCGAGATTATCAAGGTGCTATCATCTTTGCTGGCTGTCTCTTCTTTGCTAGTGCAAGTGCCTCTATGATTCTTCGAGTTGTGCAAGGTGGCTGGAAGATTTTTAAGAAAGTTTAAAAGGTGTAACGCTATTGTTTTATACTATGTTAAATGTATTATACATGCACGAACTGACGAGATGCACGAATTACTATATATTAAAAGATATAAATACATGACTACTAATGATATTATACAGCATGAAAAGCATCCGTACAGATTGGCATGACTGGATATCGATACTGAGCATGTAAAATTATATGTCATATCGTTGTCAGCGAGATGCACTATGGGGCATGATAATAAGATATCTTGAGCATCTTAGGCAGATATGAAGTTGAACAAGTGCATTCACTCTACTCTGAAAGACATTGATTGTACAGTTTCTATGGTCAAATCGTCGGAAGCAACCTGCACATCCATTAGCACTAAACTGTTAATGTCCTGGCAAGCTTTCTTAAAAACGGGCACAAAGCGATCGGTTAACTTTATTGATCCTTTACTACCGCGATGGTCCATACACAATTAAAGTTACCACATCTATTTCAACTCAGTCAGCGTATGGACCATTCAGACATCGTACGTAATTCCTATCATGTGATCATCTAAATAGTAACAAGCAAAGTTGGTTCTGATCCACATGCAATTGGCCACCACAGTAGCAGCAGTCCATCCGACAATTGGGGAGCTTTCGGCCGGGAAGTCCACACCAAAGCGAGAAATTGTAACCAAGAACCCAGCGAGACGCTGATTTCTTGCCGAGAACTGGATCGTATGCCAATGAAACGAGATGTGTACGTGTCGTCGAGAATATGACACCATTCGAATGATTCTCCTAGTTTCACCCCATCCAGTTGAGCCCCGTACGTTCGGAATTTGCCAGGATTGGGAAGAGCGTCAAAAGACCGTCAGTGGCTTGATTGGTTGTCAGGGCAGCATCTGAGACAGCTATAATTTTTCCATCGATGCTCAACCTTCTTTTTCCATCCTCAATTGCCCACCCATATGCAAAAAAAAAGGGCAGGAATTAAAAATAAAGAGCGATGGGTCATGAGGTAATTGTGGGTGAGCTGTTTTCACTAATTGAGATCGATTTTCGTTTCTGGCAATTCCAATCAAATTTGGCGGACTTTTTTTAACTTTGAAGGGGGTTGGATGGATCTAGTTTGCGGGGGACCAACCGGCCCTTTCTGCTGACTCTTTACTATGATACGCTTCAGATATGTGGTCATTTAGGGCATATCTATCGCACCATATAGGGAACTGTGGGAGAATCTGTTTTTTTTTTCTCCCTGCGATCGCTTGGATCTTACAACCACCCTTCACCCAGACATGAAATGGTTCCTAAACGGTGTCTCTTTTTCATTTCCCAGTTTGGCGTGTGTGGCTCCAGTTTTGAAGTTTTGGTAGCACAAAAGGGCACTGGCACACTTTTTGTGCAAATGTTCATTGTCTACACAGGTCGTTTACAAAGATAAGATAAGAAAAAGAAACGGGTGAACTGAGACAGAACAAACGATATCGGCAGCACTGTTGTATTGTGGAGAAATCCGTATAGAAAACCAGGGCGAAACAAGCACCGAGGTTCAGGAGAAGGCTCGCTCAGCGCATTCATTGGACGTCTATTATTCATCAACCCGACATCTGAGCCTATGAGAAGGGCTATGTCTTGTAATACTTTGTCGGACCACCCACAATGCCGTGGCAGGCGTGCCATTTGTGCTTGATCTGTGTAACATGAAGCCCATGCTTTTGTGCTTCCGAGAGTCCATCCTATAAAAGGATCGATCGCTTTTTATAAATCCTTTTTTTCCTATTAGTATAATACGTTTTCCTCTTTCCTTACATCTTTTTTACCCTTATAACTTGACATAATAACATGGCTTTAGACGAAAAAACCGCTGAGCCTACCATCATCAACGACTCACACAAACTCGAGAGCGAATTCTCCCACACCAGTACCTCGGACAATGAGTCTACCGAAGAAGAACTTCCTCTGAGAGAGGCACCCGACGGAGGCTTGAAAGCCTGGCTAGTGGTGGTCGGTTCGTTTTGTGTAAGTACAGAACCAGCAACAGTCATGATTCTCTTAACATCAATCAATTCACGCATAAAGCTAATATCTCTCTCATGGTGTCTTCATATAGGGATTCTTTGCTTCGTAAGCATCTCGCAGTGTATACTATTGTCCCACACCAATTGAGTTTGACAGCTAAACTTTTTTTTCTATTATGTATGTGATCTCAAATTAGTCAAGGTTACGGTTACAGGTAAAACCCAGATTTGATAGGCGCCCTTTAAATTTACACCAGTAATTCTAACTCAATTCTTTCCATTGTTTTTCTTGTTTAATGTTCTAGTTGGGGTGTTTTCTTTGACGAACTCAACGCAAATGTCTACCCAGGCCAAATGACTGAACTCTCGTGGATCGGTTCCCTGTGGTATTGTCTTTGTAACATCACCGGTCCATTCTACATTTATATGGCTTCCAAAGTCGACGACCGTTACATTCTCGCCACTTCATGTATCCTCTCCTGCTTGGCAATGATGCTTGCCAGTATCACTAATGCGGTGAGTTTTTTTGTCAATATACAATCGACCAGAACATGATTTTTGCCCACCAACAATCATACTTATCGATGGTTTCGTAAAAAAAAATTGATAGGTCTGGCAATTGTACATTACTCAGGGTATCATGTCCGGCTTCGGCGCCTCATTGGCCTGGTTCTCCTGTATGCGCGGACCTCAAATGTGGTTCTCTAAGCGCCGTGGTCTTGCAGTTGGCATCACTGTTAGTATATCATAACGCAGTACTATTATATCGCTGGCGCTAAATGTTAATGATTGTATTATGTATTTTAACAAAGATGGCTGCATCTGGTGCAGGCGGTCTTACATTCTCTTATATCGCTGGCGCTTGCTTTGAAACAATTGGATACGAATGGGCTCTTCGTATTCTCGGTTTCATGCAATTCGCTCTTCTCGCTGTCGCAGCTGCTACATGCTGGCGTTTGAACCCCCCAAAGAAGAACGTACCTATTGTCGACATTCAAGACCTCAAGAACAAGAAATTCCTTGTGCTCTTCTTTATCCATTTCATTGGAAACTTTGCCTTTTACGTAAGTAGATAATAGCACGATGCTCGTTTTTTTTTTTTTGGCCAGTATGAGCTAACGAGTTGTCTAATATGTATAGATTCCTTCTGGATTTGTTCCTTCTTATGCCCGCTATCTTGATCTCGACCCTTTTATGCGTAGCAACCTTAGCGCTATCATGTCAGCTGTCATGTTTTTCGGCAAGATTTCCGTCGGTTTCGTCAGCGATTACGTTGGACGCTTTAACATGGCTGTAATTTGTGGTCTGATGGCATGTATTGCCCATTTAGCAGGTAACATATACACGCTCACTTTTGATACTTTACCATTCTGTTCAGACTCTTAATATCTACTTGTGTATACTCACCATCTCCAAATCTTTTCTTTTTTTAGTTTGGGTTACTGCTACTTCTGCTGGATCAATGTGGGCCTTTGTTGTCTTATATGGCCTGTTCGGCGGTGGCTACATTGCTATGATCACTGCTGTGATTACTGAAGTCGTTGGTGTTGACCGAATTGAATCTGGTACTGGCTGGGCCTTCTTTGCTTGGTGTTTCGGCGGTCTTCTTGGTCAACCTTTGGCCTCGGCTATTGTTGAAGGTGGTAACAACGGTGAAGACTACCGAGGTGCCGTCATCTTTGCTGGTTGTCTTTTCTTCGTTGGAGCATGCGCCGCGGCAGTTCTGAGAGTTGTGCAAGGCGGTTATAAGCTTAATAAGAGAGTTTAACAATATTAAGTACTTTTCTTATATATATACCTGTTATTTTGCTACGTTTCCTTTTTCCATTGTTATCTTGCTGTCTGTATATTATTATTAGTAATATTTATATTTCTCTTGTTGCAATTGTTCTTTGTTACAAGTTGTTAATAGTAAATAATTTTTTTTTCTGCTGTAAAGTTTAATAAATGTTTGCTGGTCTTACATTAAATATTCAATTCAAAAGACAATATGTATATCAAAACATAGCTTAGTATCCATACCTTGGTTTAAGAGCAGGCACCAGCCGCCGCCTTTTTGACGTTGTTCAATCTGAATGGCCAGGTTTGTCCAGGTTTTGTTACTTTAGCTTTCGATGTACTGGCCCCGGGGACATGGCAGGATGACGTAAAGGAAAAAAATGATAGCACCGCAAACGGGCATGGGAACATGGCGTTGTTTCCGTTTACCTTGCATAAAGACTTCTCGTATTAATAGCGTACGTAGTGGATCACCAAAATTCTCTTCTTTTATTGAACTTCTGTTTCTTTATATATTGCATCCATTTGCGGCCCGTTACGGAACCAGTGTATTACAGTATTATGTTATCCGTGGTGTCTACCCATATCCACCCTGCCAATAGTACCTGCATTCGGGAGATTCTTACTAATTTCTAAGATCGGCTGATTACAAATATCAACCAATAGAAAAATGTTATTTTTGGATACTGGGAAAATCGGAATAATACATGTTGCACCCGACGGCGCAGTTGTAATGCTATGCAATCGAATGTGAGCAGACTGATGGTATGTTTCCATGGCCTAGTGAGTTTTTGAAACTAAAACTATGCAGCTTAATGCTATTTTGTCTAAAAAATATTCGTAACGCTTATGCCTTTATCTTTTTTGTAACGTGTCGTTATTATGTACAGAAGTTTAGAGTAAATGTAGAAACAGAGAACGTAACGCTTGTAAATCCAAGTCTTAATTTTTTAACTTGAACACCTCCTTATGCATCTCGTTGTCATGAATGTGGCTAATGAACTTTTTTATGAAACCTGTAAAGTCATGCTTACGACGGGTGTTTTCGAGCTGCAAAAGACCATGTTCTATCGTGTCAGCAAAATATTAAAGAGGGAGACCTTATATTTTCCACTGAATAAGACACTGTAACTGTACCTGACTCATATCACGCTCCTTCAATGCAAAAGTAGAATCGAACGGTCTGGACTGTATTTGATCTGCCAAATGATTTTTCGCTTGTATCAGGGCACTGACTGTTGAGCGTCGCGCATAATCCTCGACAATTGTAGTTGGATTGCCTACACACGTGATTGTAGGCACCGTAAAGTCATCCATATTTCTCCAGCTTGGTTCCAGTTCGTCTAGCTTGGCATCGAGGCATTTCTCCACGTCTCTAATTTCCGCAATATCCTCGCGGCCTTGTTCTGTCCATGCACCTGGTACGACAGCCAGCATGCAAATATCCTCACCTCCTTCTCTATAATAATATAAACTCTAGTAAACAAATGGTTTCTCTGACCTACAATCCCAAGGTCTTTGAAACACCTCAAGCCTTCCTGATAAAAAAAACACACGCAAAAGTATACTAACTGTATCTTTCGCTGCAAGACAGGCTCTACAGCTTCCAACCAATTGTCTTGGGTGCATGGCGTATGCTTGATCGGCATGCGGTTCATACCATCCAACTCCCATAAAAACCCGCCGGCATGAACGTAGGATATATAATGATATATTACTTCCTCTTCGACTACTGGTGCCTTTGGTTTCCGGCCCTTTTTCTTGGGTGGAGAAGCTTTCCGTCGCTTTGGTGAAATAGCAGCTTTTGCCTGTGCTCTAACAGAAACGAAAAACTATATAAGTCTTATGGTATGAAAAGATACCTGCTACCACTGCCGCCACCACCATATCCCCAACTCTTTGTTGCTTCTGACATTGGATTATATCTTACCCTGCAAAGCTGTTGTGAGCCTTTCGTAAAAGAGTATCATTACCGATAGCCATGCCCCTCGTCTAAAATCAAAAGATGGTTTAGTACACATACAAAATCCTTTCGTATTCCATCTCACTTTACCACAGGATCGACATGAAGCAGCATGCTTTTCAGTTCTCGCAAGTGATCGCCGATATCTGTAAGGTGATCCGCGTTAAACAGAACAGCAAGCACGGCTAAGGTGGCGCAAATATTGGTGATAACCTGATTTTTAAAAAAAAAAGGCGCCGTGACAACGGTAAGTCAGACTCATGTTCCTGTACGTGTTGTTGTCAGGGTTAATGAGTCTCGTACCTGGCAGCAGAAGAACACTTTGTCGCGATCGTCGTCCTTTTCGATCCAACTGTCAGGGATGGGGGTTGAGTCGTCGTACCGACTTGCAAAGATCAAACCATACGCTTTCCTAATTTTTTTTTCCATACAGTATTGAGTAAATCGTAAAGCGCAAAGCACAATAATCAACTGTACGCGTACATGTACGTACTTTGGTATCATGTCAAGTGTGAAAACTTGTTGAACCGCGACATCCTTGGCCCCATAAGTTGAGCATAACTCGGTAAAGATATCTGCTCAAATAGCAAACGTTCAAGATTGATCAAGAGGCTCGAATTGTTTTTTCCCCCTCTGCATGGCTGTCTATTTTTACCTGGTTCTGATTCTATTAAACACCAAGGTTGTTCTTCTTCAATAGCAGCTTGGCGCTTTCGTGCGGCAGTGGGAGAGTCGACGGTCATTCGTTTGGTTTTGGTAAAAGCCGTGTCTTGCGCGAGATTCTTTGACTTTCTTTTTTATCTTGCTTTAATCCGCCAACCAATCCGCCAACCAAATAAGGCAGTCGTACAGCAGTAAATGACAACACAAGAAACGTACAGAGCTGATAATGACCAAAGCGCACGAAGCTGGCCCATTATCCTACTTCATTGTTCACACCGCTTCTAGCCGCTTTATGATTACGACATATAGTTTTTAATGTTGAATCAGTCAAAAGCTTTTCTTGACATTCACGTAGTACGTCTCCATGTGTATTAGGTAAACAATGATACATGCAGACTACCACCATAACGATGTATTAACAGTGCTAGATATGCCATCAACACACTTATCGGATACTTTTAGTTAATATGACTACTTTTCAGATACTTCACATAACCCGGAAGACATGGTAATAACGGCGACCATAAACCTAGAAGAAATAATGTATGATAATGGCAATTAATTGAACGCAGATCTTCATTATAGTGCACTTTAGCATCGCATTGCGTGATCGTAGTTCTTTTATGCTTAGACATTGTGACTATTTCCTTTCTCTCAAACAACCTATCTTCTTTATAATTTGTGTTAAACACAAGCCAGATAATCGTTGTTGATGGTCACACCAGCAAAATGTCAATGGTTAGAAGAATTGCCTGATACTTGGCTGTCTTGTCCAAAGTTCAGAGTTGACTCATTAAAATATGGCAGGACATTGATATTTTGTCTGAAGACGTCTGATTTGGTCGTTCTGCAAAGATTTGATGTATATCTGACATACATATCAAGATCCCTCAACCTACTGCTGCTGGATCGCCAGAAATAGGGACAGTCTGGGTCATGGTAATAGCGTAAAGTGGTCGGCTTAATTGCTTTATCTACATACCACATAACTCAGGATGTACTCTCATTATTTGCGTCCATTATACCATTCCATTTTGTTTAATATTACCATACGATGTTGATTGAGTTTTGTTTCGATAAACCCAAGTGTCCTGTCTTACTTGATACTGCTGTACACGTTAATAAAATTTACCACAGAGCTGCAATACATTACTTGCCATTCTAGAGGAGAGAATAATGTTATATTATAAAGCACTCCCATAACAGCATGGCTGCAGCTTCGACAACTCTATTTTATCTGTTAACGGTAAGTAGGAAATCATCATAAAATTCGTTCTGTGGCTGCTTCTTTTCTTTTTTTCAAACAATTGTCTATTGACTGCAAAGAGAAACCTTAATACCTTCTCTCCATTATCACGGGCTGCATACAGCAATCGCCTTCTGAAAGCATGTAGAGTTGGAGCGTGTTCCAGAGAATTCAGAGAATGACTATTATGCAATTGAAATTTGACGTTTACTTAATCATATATTCCCACGTAATAAACAGCAAGAGATTCGTCTAGCTTCAGCAAAACCGTCTACCTGTGCTACTACAAAACTTTCCTGAATTTTGCTTGTCTGTAGATTGCTAGTGCTGTTATTGATGATATTTTATTAGACAAAGTAGATGGACGCATCCACGCTATGTTTTCTATGCGTGTAATTTCCCTGCACTAACTTTTTAGAGAGTCATGTCTACAATCCTTAGAACAAACGCACAGTGCAAAAAGAATCATGTAACTTTTATCAGGAACCAAATCAGTTCCAAAAAAAGAACACAGCATAAAGCGGTGGTGGAACAGTGACTATGGCTATTATGTAATATCTCAGTTGCACATTCAGTGTGGATGGATAACTTTTTTTTTCGTTACTTGTGGGGATATGGCGAGGACGAACGAACCACTGGATCCCCCGGTCGGTCGGTCGGTCGCTAGGTGCCGAGTGTCACACATCTGCATAAAAAGTCAATATTTTAAAATAAGTTCGACGAGTAGCTTTCGCGATCCCCATTGCATTTTTATGTATGATGCTCGTACCTTACGATGCAACACTTTTGAAATAAACTCTCCATACTGATCATAGCAAGCGGTCTGCAGGCACCAGAAAAAAAAAGGTGTACATACCACGTTTTAGTCGTTGTGTGTGAAGATGTACCCGCTGAGGACGTCAAGTTATGAAGTTTAGATGTGTGTAACGAACATCATGGATTACTTAATGCTTTGTGCTACACAGTCTTTCAGCGCAACAAGATCTTAAATTCTCAAATCAACAACAATCACTGTGGGAAATGGTGTTGAGTTTCCTGCTTTCGCGATCTTTACAACGCCTGTTTTCAGCTATAGATGATAGCTTATTTCAATATACAGTACCTGTCTATTAATTCGTAAAAGTAATCATGTCATTGAATGGATGCTTCGATAAACAAATGAAGCACAGTTCATTTTTGATTTAAAGAGAGGGATTCATTGTATCACCGCAAAGTAGATACGAATCGAAAGTTTAGCGGTTGCACATGTGATTGATTAGGTAAAGAGAATGAATTTAAATGGGACTACCATCAATAGGCTTCTTTTTAGAGCTGAAAAGGTATACAGAAAAGAAGAACCGTGTGAGTATCTGCATCAGAGCCATATTAAAGCCTGTCTTGTTTGATTTCCTCCTTTTTTTTTCTTCGTCGACTATGAAATACTCCAATCTTTTACGTGGTCTGTTATTGATCGCAGCGACCGCATCATCTGCATTTGCCGGAGCTCTCAAAACGGGCATCCACAAACACCCTACCTTTGACACCTGGTTCTTGGTAACGCAACGCTCGACCTATGTCATTGGCGCTACGGCAGATGGCTACCTTGTCAACCTGCACTGGGGAAACCGGCTGGAGCGACTGGACGACTTGAACGCTACCATGCAAGATGTTTTCTTTTCCCAAAACCCGCCCCCAACTTATGCTACTGAAGAACTCCCCGTTTTTGGTGGTCTGCGTTTCCGCGACAACGTTCTCAAGGCCGAACTTCCAGATGGCACGCGTGAGCTAAACTTGTTGTTTGCTGGCAACGCAAACATCACGGAGGGCTACATTCTTGATGTGGATCTGCGTGATGGATATCGCACCGAGCTTCTTGTTACTCTTCATTATGAACTTGATATTGAAAACGATATCATTCGACGATCGTACACCATTCGCAACGGCCTAGATAAGCGTATTAACCTTTCAAAGGCGTTCTCGGCTGCATGGCATCTGCCCACAGCGCTCGGATCTGATGAAAAGCGCGAAATTCTGACTTTGGCAGGCGAATGGTATGTTGCAATTTCCGGGCTTAAGGTGTATCAATATAATCCTGGATTCGATGTACTAACTTGATGTATCCGTTGCTCAATAGGGCTGCTGAAGCTATGGTTGAGTCGACCGAGCTTCGACCTGGCGTTACTCATGTCGTTCAAAGCCAACGCGGTTTCCCGTCACACGTATCGTATCCTTACTTTGCTATCCGTCAAGTCCCATCTGATGTCAACCCATCAACCGAGGTCTACTTTGGCGCCATAGGATGGTCAGGAAGCTGGGAAATCACAGCCCACACTTCGCTTTTTGGTACCACGCGCGTTGTTGGTGGCATGCATCACCAAGACTTTGGCTGGACCTTGGAGCCCAACGAGTCATTCACAACCCCTATCTTTGTTGCTGGCTTTACGAGTGAAGGTATGCCCGGAGCTCGCAAACTGTTACCACGTCATGTTCGCAAATATCAGCAAAAGAACCTCGAAACACAAAAGGATAGCAACGTTTTCCACCCTGTGTTGTACAATTCTTGGGAAGCCGTGACATTTAATGTCACTGCTGAGAAGCAGCTGGAACTTGCAGAAATTGCAGCCCCTTTGGGTATTGAGCTCTTTGTCATTGACGATGGCTGGTTTGGCGACCGTAACAACGATTCGGCAGGTCTGGGCGACTGGTACGTCAACGAGGAGAAATTCCCGAATGGTTTGAAGCCGGTCGCAGACCGCGTTCATGAATTGGGCATGAAGTTCGGGCTGTGGTTCGAAAGTGAAGGCGTTAACCCTAATTCGGATTTGTACCGTGAACATCCTGACTGGGTGTTTTACTATGAGGGCATCCCGAGGCAAGTATCGGAGACATATAAAGCTAATGGATTAGACTGGCTGACCCTACCCCAAATTTTAGATATGAAGCAAGAAGTCAACTGGTCTTGAATCTCGCTTTGCCTGAAGTCAGAGAATATGTGTACGATAGAATGGCTACCTTGATTGCCGAGAACGATATCGACTATATCAAATGGGATATGAACAGACCTTGGGGTAAGTGGAATACTGCGGGTAGTTTGAGTTATTACTGCTAATATAGGCTAACCGCCGTGCTTATATTTCGCTTGCAGGTGAAGTGACCATGCATGACTATGACCGCAATCCACGCGAGGCCTGGGTTCTTTCCATTCGAGAAGGTTTCTACTATATCGTCGACAAGCTCAAGGCGGAGTTCCCAAAGCTGTGGATCGAAAGCTGTGCTAGTGGAGGTGGCCGTATGGACATTGGTGTGGTGGAAAAGACGGATCAAGTATGGACAAGTGACAATACCAGACCTGATGCCCGCATCATGATCCAATATGGCGCATCCCTCTTCTTGCCTCCGCGTGTCATGTATGGCTGGGTGACTAATTCCCCATGGGATGAGGGTATCCACATTCCTCTTTCCTTCCGTTTCCATGTATCATTCCAAGGTGGACTGGGTATTGGCTCCAATATCCATGAATATACCGAGGACGAGCTCGAGGAGTCAGCTGGCTGGATAGAGCTTTACAAAAAAATCCGTCCCGTTATCCAAAATGGCGATCTCGATTGGTTGGTCCAACCAAGTCGCATGTCAGAACTGGTTGCTGTAAGCCAAACTACATCCCACGATCAGTCTGAGGCCGTTGTCCTTGGCTACCGTTTCAACAGTCCTTTCTCAACGCCTCTCAATTGGATCCGTTTGCGTAACCTGGACAAGTCCGCTAGATATTCCGTAAAGGTGTGGACATCGAGTCCACATGATGTCGACGAAGAATACGAAATGTCTGGTGCCTTGCTCATGCACAAGGGTATTTTGTTGACCTCTTTAAATAATGCTCAATTCAAGAGTGCCGTTGTCTGGCTCAAACGCAATTAAGTAACCGTAACAGTGAAAATAATGTATATATCTATATAGCCGTATTTTGATAAACATAGCCCTGAATACAATTAATAAATCAAAGCATAAACACCTGGCGTGTATATTATATAGCTTTCTTAGAAAAATTCGCTTTTCCCCAAATTTATTGTGGGCCGCATGAATTCTGCTTACCAAGAAAACTTAGCTAGACACTCTACGTATTTAAACTTGTAATTATGGTCATATATATTATATACGTTAGTCAGCATGCTGAGGGTTCATGATAGTCAAGAAGCTCAGACGCTTATCGTAACCTGGCACTCCAGGCAGACAAATGTACTGTATTTCCAACTAAAAGTTTTTCAGAGCTCCAACAAACAAATTATAAAACCTGGCGGTTTTTCAGATCATTGATATCTACACACCAGGGTAACGTATCACTATATAGTTAATTGTAATCAAGCTGTAGTAGCTGGTAGGTTTTTTCACATGATCGAATGTGCAGATCGAATGTGCAGATCGAATGTGAATTTTATTGTCCTTTACTTCTATCCATATGACTGCTACTATGAATTTAACATAAAAAAGGTAAATTGAGAGGGAATGTAGAGACCAGTTATATAAGGATGAAATGATTCTTATTGAGAGGGCTTGGGTTTTTTTAAATATGATGGGAAAGGATAAGCTTACAAAATGCCATAATGACGATTAATTTTTGAGGCTTACAAAGGGGAAAATCAAATATGTTGAGATTGTAAAAAAGTTGATTACATGTGTTCGTGGGGGTTTGGGAAAAAATGATTGAGTATGTGGTAAAAGAGGTTGTTAATGAGAATGTAAATGAAAATGCTTCAAGTGCCATTGTGTGTAGACGGTTGTTATTTGTGCCACTGTGCTATAAGCCTGTTCGCCCGATAATCACCCGCTGATTGTTGATCACCATGTAAAGGGCACCAGCATTAACGTACGCCGGTACTCGGCCGATATAAACTTGTCCTTTTGCATGAGTGCGCCACATGTGCTCAATTGTCATATTGTTTTGTTGATCGAACGGGATCCAGTTAGTGCCAGCTTGATAAACCCACTGCATTGTTGTTGTTGTTGTCGAGTGTTGTTTCTTGAGATACAAAAAAAGGTTATTGTAATAGTAAGGAAGAAATGTAATAGCATGTTAACGACCTTTATATACTCGGTGCTGAACCTCGCGGGGCGCACGCCAAGAAGACAGGCTATTCGTTCTCGAAAATAGTATTTTACTACGGATAATGGAAACAGTATATACGATACTTGCCTGGCGCAGTCAATTCGATCCCTGTCCAACAGCTTTATCTGTAGCCGGTTACATCAAAAGCAAGTCTAGATCGTAGTAATTGACAGCAGCAGTGGCGTTCACTCTGGTTAGGCTCTTGTTTGTTTGTGCAATCTATCTCGGAATTGGTCGATATCAATAATCACTCTGCTGTCTAATCCACCAGCCCCCCGCCTCTTCCAAAATGATACGCATGATGTAACAAAAATAAGAAATAGCAAGTCCCGATCATTGTGCTGGTACATGTACATGATACCATCATCGTGGCGCATTGTGTTACAGTCCATATCGAGATTTTAGCAGCTTTATTATCCCGAAAAGGCGGATCCCGCGTTGTGTACTACTTTAGAACAAGAACGCTGTTGTTTATTCGAGTGACTAAGAGTAAAAGGAATCACCGTACGCACTTGGATCATGTAAAAGATTAATAGTACTAAATGATAGGATGCGACCTAGATGATACACAGTAGAGCGATCATGCAAAAGTACACTATCATACTGAATGGAAAACAATGGAAAAAAAAACTTGGCATATACAGCTTGAGTCATAGCGCAGCAACACTGAATTACTTTATTTTAGTTTGAATGATCTAGATACCATATCGAAAAGTTGTCCGGTCGCGCAGCACAAATAATTGCATAATAAGACAGTGGCGTAACTATTGTCATGATGGTGGGGGGGATGATAGTGGCGTCCAACCTACCAGAGTATAAGAGTAGGCTTGGTTCATACCGCTTAAGAGGTCATTGAAAAAAATATCCGGGATTTTCCTTGTATCACTGAGTACCAGCTCCACATATTTTCCCTCTTTGAGAGACTCTACGATAAGGTTGAAGCAGTTTTCCTTTTCAATAGGATAAGGTAGCTGGTACATCCATGTTCCATATCGGTCGTAAAACCGAGAATAGCAGCAATAGTCGCGGGAAGCTGATGATTTAGCAGTAGTTTTACAGAATTCCAGAAAGATCGACTGCAGTACCGCACAGGCTTTACATTATGTAACAGGGGAGAGTGGGATACATCAGAAATAAAATCATATTGCACCCCAGTATACATATCTGAGAGTATTCGGCCCACAATTGACACTAGGATGGATACACGACGATGAATGCTATGATAGATTGTCGACACGGAGAACATATCCGTACCTTGGGTCGACACGATGACGATCACCAAAGTTGACTTCAAAATTACTGCGACCTTCCGCAGTAGTTTGCAACTCTACAACCGCCAAGGTTTTTGTATTATCCAGCAACTACGTCACAAATTCAACAGCGAGCAGTACAACTTTGATTCAATGAATAGCGTAATAGTGAGTTCTCTTCGTTTTTAACGCAGCTATGTCGAAAATGCTAAATCAGATATATCGTTTGTTCTTCAATGATAAATATGCGTCATAGACGAAAACGCTCCCTCGTTGCTACGTAACATGTCACATAACACCATTGATCGCATCGGCCCGTACATTGAGTAACGCCAATCCCCCGGAGGAAGATGTATGACATGCCAAATTTAAAAATGTTCGAGTCATAATAAAATTGTAAAGAAGGTGCTAGTTATGTAACACGAATTCGAAAATATGTACCGAGCCCCCCACCCCCAAACTATCACTATAGCTGTGCTGTGCCACCTGTCTTTTACTAAAACAGGACGGTGGCAATTTCATTTCCATATATAGTGTGTCTTTCCTTTGCTAAGGGTCTTAGAAAAGCTGCGCAGCGATAATGCTCGATATACAAGTCCTTTGCAGGAGCGGTGGTGGAGGTGGCGCTTGAATGGCGCTATTGTCACCGTTCAGGAAACATATTGAATTGTTTTCGTTTTTCCAAATGTGCGCATGACGGGAAACGTGAATAGCTAAAATAATATGTATGTAGTGATGGAGATGTAGATATCAGGGAGCAATGTACGCTGTTGTTAATATGAGCAGTTCTGTTATTTCCTTCATTCAGGTGACCATGTCAACTTCTGTTGCTCATATTTATATATACAATGGAAGAAGAGAGTTCGGGCCTTTGGAGAAATCAAAAATTAATAGTGTGAGCCAGATTGATAACTTCGATAAGAAAAGAGCTCAAAGGGATTTGTTTATTTGTAGTACGCATGCATATATACAAGCCTTATTTTATGAAGACTTTAGGGGAATGGTAATTTAAAAGTGTAAACCGGAAAACGAAATAGAGTTGTGGACAATGTAATAGAAAATCAAAGAGAGGAACGTGCAGATGAAAGCATAAAGTGAATGGTGGTAGTTGTGGAGTGGTATAATAGCTATGCAAGGAGAATGGTGTAATATGGCTCATCATAATCATAAACATAAGAAAAGAAGGAGATGACATTAATGGAAAAGTATGAAAGGTTGGAACCGTCGTCGTCGTCAGGTCGGCGAGATGAAAGCAACAGCTTGCGACTGACTTCACAGTAGTACGAGAATGGGTTGGCATTATCTGTAGCTGTTGTCGTGTAATAATATTAACAGCCCGTTCGAGTGATCGTACGCTTGGTGTTGTGCTGTAGCATGTACAATCCAGCCGTGTTGATGTAGGCAAGGTAGCCTCCGACATTAAGATTGCCATCGGCACCTACACGCCAGAGTCTCTCAATTGCTGAATTCGTTACATAATCGAAGGGAACCCAACAGTTTCCGGCTGCATAAACCCATTGTGGTGCCATTGTGGTGATGTCTGTCGTAAAAGTAGTAGTAGTAGTAGTAGTAGTAGTAGTGATGTTATTATGATCAGATCATCGTTGCATGATGACTCCTTTATATAGTTTTCTTATGAAACCAAAAGATCAGAGCCAAGATTCTAGAGCCATCTAAACGCAAAGAAAAATAGGTTGGTAGCAGCCCAATCGTCATCGTTGCCATCATCCGTAGCAACAACAACAGCAAAACCAAGAAGGGCCACATCAACAACATGCCAAAACATAATCGTTGCCGTTATCGGAAAGAAGCTGCGCAGCATTAAAATGAAAGGGCTCGTTGTATATTGTTAGAGCAGTGTAGATAATTCAGCAGCCACAACGAGTTTGTAACACACTGCGGTGGCAACAAAAAAAAAGAGAGGTTGATCCTCGTTTCGTGTTGGTCACATGAGCAATATATTGATGATGTATCTGCCGCCGCACATACTCTTACCTGGTACGCTCTCCAAGTTTGGGTACAGGCACAGAGACTAGTTACAGCACACGCATAGAACATCAATGCTGGCTGCGCTATCGTAGTAGTATGTAGTAGTTCAGGCTCGTACAAAAACATACATTTTTGACATGAATTAAAATCACTACTGTTAATACATCGGTCTCGCTCAGCATGAGGTATGCGTGTGTATTTTCCGCTTGCTTAGTGTTTGACAAGCAGTGACATTTCTAATGCGCAACAATAACAACAGCGTAAACACACACCACCTGCAGTTGCCTTGTTTAAATTTTTGATGTTGGATGACTGTCCAAAATTGGAAGTTGAATTTTGGAATTTACAAAATGGTTTAGCGCCTGTTTTTGTTTGTTCGAGATACGCCAGCAGTAGAAGAAAAGAACGACTACCCCGTAGTTGTTTATTACTGCTGCTGTTGCTTTCACTTTTCTGTGTCAGATTTGTTTCTTTCGCCAGTTGGCTGGTATGGGTTCAGGTAGTACCGGTGGTTGTGTTGATCAGCTGATCAGTTCAAGTAGTATTCTTGGTTGACCGCTTTCTTTAGGTTTCAGACCATCCCATCAATTTTCCTGTTGTCTACTCGATCGATCTCCATTCTCATTATCGTTATCGTGTTTGTCATCGCAACAAACAAACCGTTTACACTTTTTCTTCTATATTACACGTAACATTGCCGGCGCCACTGCGTACACCACATTCTGCGCCGTTGATTTGCAAAATATCTCCTAACAACGCCATGGAAGCTTGATCCGAACAAGACGAACGGATCTGTCAAATGATTGCTCGCGCGGGCTACATACGCGTGCGTATCACCCACCACAAGCGCTTCTTTTTGGAGAATAGCACTCTGTGCATTCCTTATAAGGCAACTACATGCCAGTAAAGGTAATTAGTTTCTGTACCATCCGGGGCTATGGCTTCCCTCTACCGTATACTGCGACAGCAAAAGTGCTATAGGAGCCTCAAGAACGCCGTGCTGACTTATGCCTGCATGTCTGTGCAGATCTCTTTCGCAATACAAACCCCCCCCCCGCAATTCCATATGTGATTAACCTGGCTTTTGGCAAGAACAAAGATGTGGAATAGGCAGTTTTCATTTTTTAAAAGTGGTAATAAATATATAATCATGAGGCGAATCAAAGCAAAACTTCTATGTGTATGAGTCAGTAGCAGTATAATTTACAAGAGTAGGAGGGCGGTATCCAGCACGAAAAAAGAAAACAAAAGAGGTATTTGGAATACAAAATAATTGTGGGAGAATGACAGACAGGTAAAACCGTTGGGGGGGGGTGTTAGGATGAGAGAATAAATTATTATTATGCAGGACAGGGGTCCGGGACTGGCCGTGAAGCGCTTGAAGGATGAACCCAAGAGTTGATGTTGACGTAGAGCGTGTATACCATGATCCCCATTCCCCACAAGACCAGGATAACGTCACCGATTTTAACCCATTTGTTCTTTGTCACCTTGTAATGGAACATTCCTAAAAGTTAAAGTACAGTGTATGAGCGCCAGAGTCAATTGCCGCTGCTATAGGGGGGAAGGTGGGGTAGGATGAAGGGGGACAAGTCGAGAGGGGTTTCTTACCGGGGAAAATAAAGCAGAGAGGAATGCATGCCAGTGATCCGACGAGCGCAACGAATTTGTCCAACCCGTCTGCACCGACTGCGAAGCTGACGGCAGCACAGACAAGGGCGACCATGGACCGTGTAAAGCTTTTTGCAACCTTCCACTTGAATGCGATGCGTCCACTTCGATAGCCAAGCAAGCCGCTCTTTCCAAAGAGCGCCTGTTCGATGATGGTCAGTGCAGGATAGAGC
The DNA here is from genome assembly GCF_025766255.1 of Zychaea mexicana. Classification (NCBI taxonomy): domain Eukaryota; kingdom Fungi; phylum Mucoromycota; class Mucoromycetes; order Mucorales; family Lichtheimiaceae; genus Zychaea; species Zychaea mexicana. The sequence continues at coordinate 154,021 of NW_026516714.1, forward strand.
ATGAAAGGAGACGTCAGAATCATGGCGGCAGCGTACAAAAGCTGGGCGGTGATCGATAGCGGCACTTTGGGCAAATTGGCGACAACACTGGCATAGGTCTGATCGCCAAAGGCCAAGTAGCCAATCGTACCGATCAAGATGAAAATAACGGCCACAAGTGGAAGACCAATGTTCATGACCCTTCGAAACTTGTCAGGCTCTTTCATACCTTCGACAATGGGAACAACTGTAGTTTTTTTTTGTTGTTAAGAATGTCATTCGTATCATACATAATGGTTGTTCATTTTACGTACCCATGCCTATGCCTTCAAAGGAAAAGACAGCAGTGCCAATCATGAGTGCAAAGTCACTTGAATTAATCAATTGGATGTTGGGTCCGGGGCCATTTTGGGCGATTTCTGAGGCTGAAAAGTACAGGACGCAGATCAAGCCAAAGAGAATAAAGACGTCGGCAATGATGGCACACCAGGAGAGACGCGCAATCTTGCGGACCCAGGTGATGGGGATGACGGCACAGAGGACGATCCAGATATAGTACTTGCTGTCAATGGGCGATGCGCAGTGGGTCAAGTAGTCGACAGCCAAGCCGATGTTCTGCGAGATGAAGATCAGGTAGGAGGCGACGAAGCCCATCTGGGATAAGCACAAGAAGAACAGTATAATGTAGCGCAGCCATGGACCGTACAGAATCAGGCCCATGTCTCCGTACGAAGCGTTCACTTGCCGCTGCGAAATGATAAGGATTTGGAAGGCAACCAAGCAAATGGTGGCAATAAATATCATCAGGCAGATCGAAAAGACCAGACCCCCCGATACGAATCTATAAACTTTTGGTGTTTAGTCTTTTTTGGTATTTATTCCAATATCAACAGGATCGCTTCTTGTTCGAGAGCAAAGCAAAGCAAAGCAAAGCAAGCAGTAGTAGTCGCACTTACGCTCCCGGTAAGAAAATAACGCCAGTGCCGACAAAGGCTTTGAGCAGCATGAACAATGCTTTTCCGGGCGATGCTGTGCCTTCGGGTACGTGCTCTACCTCTTCTACCGCCATCTGAAAGTCGTCGGTCGAGCTGTGGCGGTGGTGGTATGCGCCACCCATTGCGGGCGTGAACGATTTCTCACTGACGGGTGTTGAAACGAACTCGCCCGGCGGTTTTATTATCTTTGCAGAATCGTTGTGTTTATGTGGTGCCATGGTGATCTCGGGTGTTGCTATCGTCGCTTTTACAGTAGTGGCTACGTAGGAAGCGGGGATGGCTGACAATAGGAAAGTGAGAGGAGGAGAGGGTTACGGAAAGAGTTCAAAATAAAAGAAAGAAAGAGAGAGAGAGAGAGAGCGAATGGGATTTTTTTTTTCAGTGTAGACGAGCAGGGGGGGGGAGGCGGTTTTGTCTTTGCTTTTATAGATCAATTGATGAAACCATGAAAACTAAAAAAGAAAAAAAGCCCGAAAGGAGAGGGATGCAACCATGTAAGCACGCTGCCAGGTACCAGAATAAAGAAAAGCTTCTTTTTGGATGTCTCGTAGAATATTGTTAAACTCAATGACGGTAACGATGCTTGACGTATGGTACTCTGCAAGATCTCGATGCGTAGTAAACAGGAAACTATCTGAAACCCTAAACATAATGATTCAGTGATAGACATCTTCTGTTACTACATACTACGACGACGACGACGACGACGACGACGACCATGCGTACTGCTACTGCTCCCTCCCTCCCTACCTCCCTCCCTTCTTCATAAAATGCCAAGCGGAGCAGCACATTGCATTTGTTCCGTGCCAATTATGCTGTCTGTAAGAGGTTTCTGCGCGCGTCCTAACTGCATATAGCATGGTGATTTGAGTAATATGACCTTTGGCCGTCTTCACCAAAAGTCTTAATGATAAAAAGTTACTCTTTTTCCTTTATAGCACCAAATAGTGGGGGCCTACAAACCACTACTGCAGTATATATGCGCCATGCCTTATTGAATACTTTTCTCATGGTGCAGACCGTCACTCTGCAGGAGAGAAACTGTCTGATTGGCTGCGCGAGTACATGCTAACTGCAGGTTTTCGCCAAAATAGGAAGATTTTGCCTGCATCATTGCTGGCGCACAATTTTTCTTACATTTCTGCCACATATAAAAAATAAATACGATTCTGTTTTAGATGAATATCACAAGATAGAATCCCAATCAGTTGAATTTTTCTTTAATTAGAATTTGCAGGTCTTCTGTCAACAACAAGTCGACCACTGAATTGTTCCGGTTGTTTGGACGTCATTATACAATCCCTCAGCCTGTTTCAGGCAAGGGATGATGCACGTTATCTTGATTGGTGGAAGATAAAGAAGGATATCCGAACCACGTAGTAGTATATAAACGCCCTATTCTTTAAAAAAAAAGCAAGTGCATAACCAGATGCAGTGATAGATGTTTAGACCTCCAATGGCCTGTGTCGCTGCTTTGTGATCGTGAAAGTGGCAATTCACTCGTCGTGCTGATTTATGAGTTTAGAACCGTATCACCGTTAAAGTTTCCAAGTTATACGTGTACCTCGTGCATGTTTCTTTTTACTCCTTCTAATAGTATTTACACAAATGGTCGTTATCGTCGTTTCCGCCGTATGCTGTTTTGCATTCTTCCCGGTTAATTTGAGAGTCACCGTTTGATTATCTTTCCATTAGGAAATTATATTAACCTATGGCTAAAAATAATTATTGGGCATCATCTTCATATACAAGCGAAGCATACACTACAATAAAAAGTGGAGATGTTTCTCGCTCCATGTACCAATAGAATGTTTTGTCGAATATATACAGGATATCGATTTTTATCCACGACGCTACCCTCAGGAAAAATAAAAAGGGGTGGTCGTTTGCAACGCGCGCGCAAAGCAAAAAGCCACACTAAAAGATCGATTAATGATCAACGCTCACACTCTTTAGCCAAAATAGGTGCTAGTGGGGCCCCCATCGATCAGCTGCCTGTTGAGTGGTATCTAAAAATACGGTATATTATACTTCTGTCAGACCGAATTTAAAACTATGTAGAAATGTTTCCAACAAGTCATTTATATAAACTTTAATGACAGCTTTCCTGTTGATCCTTTTTTTTTCCCGTTCAATAACATATGAGCACGATATGTGAACGCATGTATCTTTCAGTAGAGAGCAAATATTAAATTATGAGGTGTAGCAAATTGAGCAAGCCTACAGGAGTAACCATAATCACACTGATATTTAATGTTTGGAAACTTACAGATATCACAGATAGATATGTCATCAGATCATATTGAGCATTTGCTTACATTAAACTGGCCACAGCAACCTCGATATCACTGTCGATTGATAGCTTTCTTTCGTACAGAGGTTGCAGCTACGGAAATTACCATGTAGTGCTGTTTTATAAGGAATTACGAAACAAATACGTAAATACAAAGCTTGAGCTTTGGAACAGATTTTAGCAATCAAGTAGAAACCCATTCTCAAGGCAGTCGTCAGACATTTAATAAGCAGTTTGATATCACGAATCTCATTACTGGTATCTAGAAAAGACCCACAATAAATAGATTGCGCGCTTACTTATTGCTTCCCCCCCGCGTTTCATATACATAGTAAAGCTACATCCACTTGATTGATTAGTTGTTTTGATTTAAAATATGGTGACTGGCATGATTTGATTATAAAGTTTAAAGGTGGATTGTGATCATTATCAAAACATGTTGATAAACCTCATAGTTGGTACAAGCAAGGAATATAAAGCAGCGCTTCCGGGTGTATTGATGAACTTAGTAAGTAGGTAAATGACAATCTAAATAATTTGCCGAAACAAGATTGCTGTATTATGTAGCGCTGTCAAACTTTCCAAAAAAAAAAGTGAGAATGATCTCGATCCAATTCTACAGCTTCAATGGGTTCCATGATCCAACGCAATATCTGCTATTTAGATGGTAAGAGAGGAAAGGGCTAAACAGAATTAAACACTGAAGCGATATTTATAGGCTAAATAAAAATAAAAAGCAAGGAGCAGAAACTAAAGCTAATGTCAATATGCTACATACCTCTGTCATTATCCTTTAGAGTATCTGCAATTTAACCCGCTTCTGTTACATAAGCCCAAAAAAAAAAGTTTGCAAGAGCAAGGTTAGAACACTCAAAAAAAGATCCAACCAGATTTTTTAATTATTATAATTTCATAACGCGTCTAGTAGTTTCTTCTGACAAGTGAGACACTGAACTAGTCCAGCTTGATGTCATCTTTTTTATACGATCTGTCAGTCGGTTCTGATTTGCCTAGTGACGGTATGTTTAGATGAGTATCAACATGGGCAAGAATACCAGAAAGTGCAAACACTGGCTTCAACAAAACTGAAAGAATTTACCTTCTCCTTGAATTGATCCAGTGTATAGACGGATTCAGTGATAGACTTGGTGAGGGTCTTTTGGAACTGACCCTTGAAAAACTCGTTACCACGTCGTGCTGCTGCTTGTGATCGTAGCAGTAATGTCTTGTTTGCCTCATTCATCTTTTGAAGTGCTGCGATCTAATTACAATATCTCAGTCCCTTTTTTTTTTCTATAACTCTTTATCCATTCAACTTACGAAGATATCGTTATTGGCGTTTTCTGCCGCCTTTTTCTTTGCGTCTTTACTGGTCAGTCCGAGAGCACGGTTGATCATCTCTACCAAGACTGCTCCATAATTAAACGCCTAATATAAAAACATGCCATAGGATTATCACTTGTTGCCCTTTCGTATATATATATACAATTAAAAAACATGATGTAAACCGAAGCGAAGCAAATACCTCTAAAGCAATGGAAACCTTGTGGAATAAGTTCCATGATACTACTTCATCTACGAAGCTACCCTCAGGAGACACTACAGCACAAAACGTGTTATTAGCGCGTAGATAACACCCCGCCCCCCCCCCTCAACACAAAAAATGTTACACTCAAACCTTACACTCTTTTTCCAAGATCGCACCAGCATTCTTCAAGTGTTCGGCTGCCTGTTGAGCGTCTAGAAAATCGATATATACTTGTGTCAGACCAAAATTTATAAAAAGTGATCTTTTTCATAGCGTGAAAAGAAGTGCATACTGTTTTTCCGTGTTGCGGGATCCTTGATTGATACAAGTGCAGAGCTGATTTCACGAATATATTTGGCCACTGCAAATTCTTGTGGCGTCACCTGTTCATAATAAGTGTTTAGATGCTGTGTCCCTCTTTGACATCCTATATGAATGTATGCACCCCTTTACTAACCTCGCTAGGAACCTCCTTGCGTTGCAAGAATTCGTTAAATTGCTTTACAATACCGCCTAAATCCTTGTTTTCCTTGGTACTGCATGCTGCGCTTAGGATGTTGAGGATGTAAGAGAACGTTTGCAGCCACACTCGCTAAACATTAGAAATATTGCAAGGTTTAGTTAAAAGAATTCATGTCTACCTAGAAAATATAACTTACGTTGGTACTCTTTGTCAGTTTGAATAGTTCTTCTCCTTTGGGTTGCTCTTCAGAATTGCAGTTCAAGAACACCTTAAAATCACGATTATCAGATTGCTCTTGGACGAAAGCATCTTAAAAAAGTAGTCAGAATCAATTATATATGTCAGTGCACTGAAAAATAGTTACAAACAGTTTGTTGCGTGCTTCTCTTTACCATCACATTTGATCTTTGATACATCCAAATCCTGGAAATATTGTACTGCATATTTCACTTGGAAAGAGGATGCGCTCGATTCGATTCGAGTTAGCTCTACGTTGGTAATGGCTTGTTGGAGGGACGAGTCGAGGCGTGAGCGGAATTCAATGAATTCTTGAATCTGTCATCATTGTATAAGAAAAGTCTGTTAGTTATCATAATAATCAATGCTCCTTTTATATAATATCATACCTTTGAGAAGGTGCCGTATTGGTATGCTTTGACGACCATTTCTGGCGTCTATTATTATAAACAGCATACGTCAGCTTTGGCTGTTTTTTGACACAATATTCTTTGTTGCAATAATAGCAAAATTACCTCGACTTGGTTGCTTTTGTATATCATGAGGGATTCGAGCAATAATTGCTCTACTTCATCCAAGCAAGCAAGGGAAATGAAGCGATCGGTGAAATAATGGCTTTTTGTCGTTATTGTTGTTAGTATCGAATGTAAAACAGCCCAGCGCTTTAAGTTGGGGCATCAATCTTGAGCAGACTTACATCATTGTATCAAATTGTACTTGTTTGATATCCATGGTGCGGAATATTTGTACAGGACGGTTGCAAACACCTTTATAGAAATTAACAACATAAGTCATGGCAACATTCACAAGGTTTCAACATTTGAGAAAACGACCGAGCTTACCAAGCATGGCATAAAGACGAACCAAGGTCAATTTTATATGAAAGTTGTAGATACTCTTCTCAAGCGCATCTTCCAGGAAAGACACTGCTTGGATCAGGAGAGCAGGGCTCTTGTGTTCGTGATAGAGATCCACCAAGACATGGCTTGCCAGCAGGACATAATCATCGCCATATTGGTTTTCTGTCTTTTCCAATCCCTCACCTTTGATTTATAACTATCAGCGTACAGTCCAGCATATGCTTTCTTCTTTTTTTTTTCTGGTTCCACGTTTCCATTCAAGCAGACACTTTACCTAGTGGGAGCGCATCCTGATATGCTTGACACAGTTCGTTAGCAAGGGATAAACCTTGTTCAAGTGAGAGATTTGATTGCAATCCGAGATATCGTTCTATCTTTCGGACGTTGACATTCTTGTAAACGTTCTTAATGATGGCAGGCTTATGACACCAATTCACAGAAAAAAATATGTTAGTTTCTGTAACTCCTGATTCCTACTAGACAATAGCCCTGTAGCTAACCTTTTCTTTGGCTTCATTAATGGTTGCCTTTAACGAATCAATAAAAGATTTTGCTTTTGATGTGTCTTGTTTCAAAAACGAAATGTACGCTTGGAGGTCTTCGTAACAGCAGGACTTTGATCCAAACCGGGAAAAGTATGATAGAATGTTGTCCAGAATAGCTTTTTCATCTAAGGTGCATTTGCATTTTAATATACCAACACTCCTATCACACGATCCGTGGCACTGTTTACCTCCTTTCTGTAACATGTCAAGTCGATAGTCCAGCTCCAACTCTGCCAAAAATGGACCGCGTTTCAATACAGGTGCTTCGAGCGCCTGCTTTGAAAGCTGCGCAACCAATGCACGAGCTTGCTTTATCAATGCATCATCACTGTTTTCGGTGACCAACGCATCCAAAGCATCAAAGTACGCACGCCAGCTAATCCAATCATCCGAGTTTTCGTTTCGCAGTGCTTGTTCGGTCGACTTGAGGACATCTTGCCATTTCTTGTTGGTAAGCAAGAGTTCGGTTTTGATTTGACGAACTTCAGGATCACGAAGCGATTTTTGACCCAAAGGACCCTCCAACAATGTCAGTGCTTGTTCGTGTTTGTTTTGGTCTAGCATAATCAGTAGATACAACCGCATGTGTTCCACTTCATCCAATCGACCTTCTTCCTGTGCTTTCGCCATCATGCGCTCCGCTAATGTATATGATAATGCCGAGTTTTTGCCCTACAGTAGTAGTTATGAGTATATGTCTGCGTTAATTATGTCGCTTGCACGATAAAGCTTAGATAATCAAGAGCGCGTACCTGGAGTGCCAAGGACATGATTGCCCAGAACAAATACTTGTTTTGTTTAAAGGTACGGTGTAGCTTTAAAGCAGCAGCTTGTTGACCCTTATAGTCATTGTTGCGCACCATGGCCATGAACCAATGGTTACCGAACTCTTCGTTCTTTGGTTGTTGGTTTGCTGCATTCTCGTAAAGTTCGACGATTGCATGGTCTAAAAGTTGGTTGTTGATAAGTTTAGTAACACGTCATTTTTTCTATCTCTCTTTACAGTGCATCTATTACGAAAACGTTACGTTGGCCGAGTTCATTGTAAGCCATGGTACACGCCTGCAAGGTGGCATTGTCAGTCGGGATCGATTTTTTCACTTGTTGGCATAACGCAGCAGCTTCATCGTCCTTGCCCGTTCGAACCAAAACGACAGCTTTCAAAGCCTAAAATATATTAACGTGAACGTGTCAAGTAAATGTTGGCATCGATTAGAACACAATTTTTGTAGCTTGTCCTGTACCTTGACCAAGGGCCAGTCTGGGTTCTTTTTCAGTAATTTAGTCGTGTGTTGAAGTGCAAGCTTAGTTTGACCCTCGTCGATCGCCTCTAGTACAATGGTTCAGCACGGAAATAAAAAGTAGTTTTTTTTTTCCCTTGAGATTCTGGATCGTGCGTCAATAGAATAATTACCGTAAAGAGGACGAAGCTTTTTTTCTGTCATGTAATCCATTGCTGTTCTAAAAAAGCGATCGACAAGAGGGGGCGGTTGAAAGGCGACGCGACAAATCTTTATTCGGGATTGAAAAAAAAATTAGTGTGCGGATTGTACAGCATACTGAGCCTGATGCCTACTAAGCAGAAAAGCACAATGAAGTTGTTTCTGATACATACACATGTGTTTATAGAGAATCTAGTTATACCAAGATTGCAGTTGTATGTTGCTACTGTGTTAAGCACTTGATGCAACGCCAGAACCAATATGATTCGATATTGATAGGTTCTCGTCTACCTTTTGACGTAGAAAAAATGCATTGACCAACAAGAAGCAGAAACACCTGTCAATTTGCAGTACAGCACCAGAGATCCAGTAAGTGCGGCAGCAATATGAGGATGCTAGTTATAAGTCAATCTTGTACGTTTCGCCAGTCAAAATAAGAATTCTTTTAACTATTGATTGTCCAACACGATACCGCAGCTCTATCAGCGAGGAGGGACATCATCTTCAAACAGGTGATGCAATATACGTTAGGATTATGCATCCGCAAACTGTATACGCTATTGGTGTTGAAGACACACATAGTAGCAAGTAAATGGCAGTCGATGAAGAAAAAGGTGGGATAGATTTAGATCGGTGTCTTGTGTGATACAGGTACATGATGAACTTGATGTATGTATGTTGACTAATAAAAGACCATCTTACTAAATGAATCTCAGCAGAATAGATGAATTGAGTAAGTCCACCACGACATGCAATTGTTGGGGAGAAGAGAATGAAAGCACTATTACCACTTAAGAGAAGAATACTTTATTCGAGCTTTATTCAAGAAATCACTTTTGTCATGCATAAATTAGAGACAAAAATTGGGTCATGCGATGGTGACACATGTTGCCCGGTAGTGAGGACTTAAAATCGTTAATCGGCCTCCAGGAGATTGCAGAGCGGTTGCGGTCACATCTTCGGCGTTTCAAAAATATGAGTAAAACCTATAAGATGGCAGAGTCATTGATGCCTTCTCTCTCTCTCTTTCCCCCATTTCTATACGTCGCCCTTCTTCTTGCACTTTATCACTCTAACTAAACACAAATATGTCTGCTGGTCTTCGTGAAGCATTCGCTACTGCCAAGGCGGAAAGTACGTGGAATATTAAGATAAAACCCAATTGTGGAATACAAGTTTCTAAACGTGTTTCCTCCCTTTTTTTTTTTCGCATCCTCACTGTCAACGCGGAACGTTTATAGATCGCCCTGCATTTGTCACTTTTGTCACAGCTGGTTATCCTGATCCAGCAACATCCGTTGAAGTCTTGCTGTCTCTGCAACGTGGTGGATCCGACTTGATTGAACTTGGTAAGATTATGAGGCCTGTACTTGACAACTGACAACAAGTTGCTAAACTTTTTGCACTTTTTTCAGGCGTCCCTTTCACCGATCCTTTAGCCGATGGCCCCACAATTCAATATGCAAACACTGTAAGTAAACATAACAGCATGGCGTTAGGAAAAAAAAAGTGTGTATAAAGGGAAAGGCGAGCTCACACGTCGTTTGAAAAACAGGAATCCTTAAAACACAAAACCGACGTTACCATGTGTCTGCAAATGGTACGCGACGCACGCGCTCGTGGACTGACCGTTCCCGTGGTATTCATGGGCTACTACAACCCTGTCCTTGCATATGGCGAAGAAAACCTTGTACGCGACTGTAAAGAAGCCGGCGTGAACGGATACATTATGGTCGACTTACCACCAGAGGAATCACACACCTTCCGCAACGTCTGCTTAAAGTACGGTCTTTCATTTGTTCCACTCGTTGCCCCCTCGACCGTCGACAGCCGAATTCCCATGTTGGCCGAAGTCGCCGATTCGTGGATGTACGTCGTATCTCGTCTTGGCGTCACGGGCGCCACCAAAGAAGTCAGCCAGTCCTTGCCTGAGCTCATGGCCCGTATCAAAAAGTTCACAGACGTGCCCTTGGCCATTGGCTTTGGCGTGTCTACGCGCGAGCATTTCGAAACGGTCGCTGCTCACGGTGACGGTGTCGTCATTGGCTCACGTATCATTACTGTGATCCGCGAAGCCGTGGAAGCCAAAAAGGACGTTGCTCAAGTTGTCGAACAGTACTGCTCTGAAGTATGCGGCCGCAAGCCTGTTGAACTGGCTGCTGCTGCCGTGCAGCCCCAAGCCGATCTCGAAGTGAGCGATGTGGCCGGCAAGGGCATTGTTGTTGGCAAGGAACTCAAGAGCTTTTACGAACTGACCACGCGTTTCGGTGACTTTGGTGGCGCGTATGTGCCAGAAATTCTCGTCGACTGTCTCACTCAACTTGAACGGTGCTTCATTGACGCCATCAACGATCCTGAATTCACTGCCGAATTCGAATCGTACTATGACTACATTGCCCGTCCTTCGCGTCTGCAGCTTGCTGATCGTCTGACCGAAAGCGCTGGCGGTGCTCGCATCTGGCTCAAGCGTGAGGATTTGAACCACACGGGTGCACATAAGATCAACAATGCTGTCGGCCAAATCTTGCTTGCCAAGCGCTTGGGCAAGAAGCGTATCATTGCAGAGACCGGCGCTGGTCAACACGGTGTTGCCACAGCTACTGTCTGTGCCAAGTTTGGCATGGAATGTGTTGTCTACATGGGCGAAGAGGACTGCAGACGCCAGGCGCTGAACGTTTTCCGTATGCGCATGTTAGGCGCTACTGTTGTGCCTGTTGGCAGCGGCTCGCGTACCTTGAAGGATGCCATCAACGAAGCTATGCGTGACTGGGTCACCAATGTGTCTACCACGCACTACTTGGTCGGTTCCGCCATCGGTCCCCATCCTTTCCCCATGATCGTCCGCCACTTCCAGTCTGTCATTGGTAGCGAATCCAAGAGACAGCTGCAAGAAAAGGCAGGCAAGTTGCCCGATGTCATTGTTGCCTGTGTTGGCGGCGGTTCCAATGCTATTGGCATGTTCCATCCATTCGTCGAAGACAAGTCTGTCCGCATTATTGGTGTCGAAGCCGGTGGCAGTGGTGTCAACACGGCTCTTCACTCGGCTACTCTGACCAAGGGCACACCCGGTGTGTTGCACGGCACACGTACCTACCTGCTCCAGGACGAAAAGGGCCAGATCATCGAGACCCACTCCGTGAGCGCTGGCTTGGATTATCCCGGTGTTGGTCCTGAACACGCTTTTCTCAAGGATTCCGGCAGAGCTGAGTATCGTGTGGCCGACGATGCCGAGGCATTGATTGGTTTCCGTAAGCTTACGCAGTTGGAAGGTATCATTCCTGCTCTCGAATCATCGCACGCCTTGTACCATGCCATTGAAGAGGCAGCGAAGCTCCCCAAGGACCAGGACATCATTGTATGTCTCTCTGGTAGAGGTGACAAGGACATGCACACTGTTGCAGAAGTCCTTCCCGAGCTTGGTCCCAAGATTGGCTGGGACTTGCGTTTCTAATTCTCCATCCTTTACATCCTTCCTGCATATAAAAAGCCATATATCCTTTCGTACATTCTCTCTTTCTCTCTCTCATTGTCATGTAACATAAAAAAGCAAGCCATGTAGTTGTCAATATTTTTTTTTCTTTCATGATTAAACAAACAACCATGAACACATACCATGAACATAGTCGATCAGATTCAAATAGTATAAGGTAGTTCGTTTGTGGGTGATCTGGGTGGGGAAGGGAGCAGTTGTTAAGATATACATTGGGGTAGTACAGAGAAAACGGGGTGAGATATAATATAGGAACGTACGTATGGAACTAATAGTATTGGCTTGTAAGAGAAAGAGAGAGAGATAGAAAGACATAGCATGTAGTAAGAAAGATAGAAGATTACTCGCGCTTAACTCGGCCGAGAGGATCCACAGGCGGTTTCATGTCTGGATATTGCGCCGAAGATGTAGCCACCGAAGAAGGAGACACCCAGTAAGCACCTGCCGGTGCCATGCCAGAATGCTGTAAAGAAGTGGGGTAGCCACTGTTACCGCCACCAGACATGTTGCTGTACGGTTGGTGAGGTTGGTATAAGGGAGTTGAGTTAGCATAGGACGAAGCAGGAGCTGGCCCACCACTTGGATACCCGGTGTCATAGCGCGAATTGGAGCCACCGCCCATCATATAAGGCGAAGACGAAGCGTAAGCAATATTGCTGTCCTGTATCGGTTGTTGTTGTTGTTGCTGCTGTTGCGGTGGTGGTGGTGGATGTGCCAAAGGTACAGTGTTGGGCGAAGCCTAGAAAGATACAGCAAAAAAGGTCTTTTTTTGTAAGCCAGCGTTTTTTTTTTTTTACCCACGTTCCATGTATTTAAACTTACATTCATGGCCGCCTTTGGCATCACAGTTGTGGGTCGCGGCGAAGCAATGCTACTCTCCTCGTCTGCATCGCCACGTACCTATGGCGTTCAAGAAGGCAGTCGGTATGGATACGAAATGTGAGCAAACAACGAAATGGAAAAAATCATGCAGGAACACCCAAGGTAAAAAATTACTCACCGATGACGACGAAGCGACGTCGTTTGGAATAGGGTCGGGAGCGTTTAAACAGGTTTGAATCAAATTCTTTCCTTCCGGTTTCGTCACCATCGGCTGCAGCTTGGGAGTCGTGAACGTGTACACCAATCCTGTCTCCGAGACGATAAGCAGCAGCACTTGAGTGCCCGTCAACGTAGAGAGCTCGTAAGCCTTCTCTTCGATAAACCACAGTCAACCGATTCCACGATAAGGGGGAGTGTGTGTTTAGCTTGTCGTTTTTTCTTTTTCTCTCTTACTTGCCCCAACCCAAACTCCCCCTCCCTTCCCCACCCTCATATTCTTCTTTCAAAAACACAAAAAGAAAAATATACCTTTTTCATAATACCGGCCTTGCGCTTGGAAAAAGTGATATGACGTCTGTTCTTATCTTGAATGTACTCAATCTTGATCTTTTTCCGGCCACTGTGCTTAACAGGCTTCGTGCTGGTGGCGGCTACGGATGAATCGTCATTGTCGAAATCGTTGGGGTCGTCCATTGTGTATGTGTGTGTGGTCGGTTTGGTTAGCCTCTAGGAAAGTAGGAGCAGAGAAGGAGGAAGAAGAAGAAGAGTTGTTGCCGCCGTTGGTTGTTGGGATTCCTGGAAACCAGGATGGATCATTGTTAGATGTCTTGTATATTGTGTTTTCGTCGCCAGTTCAGAAAAAATAGATATATCAACCCGCGTTCTACAAACCGTTTGGTTCTCCAGGGAGGTGGGTGAACAGTCTATGCCAAATACGTATTTGGAAAAAGTGTGGGGGAGAGAGGGAGATGCAAGGTGCGTTGTAATATCTGTGTGTATTAGCTGTGGCTCTGAGTATAGGGCGGAGGTAGTTTTTCCCTGTTTTTATGCTGCGCTTTTTTCCCTCTCTCTCTCTCTCTTTCGCCGTCATCATCAGTTACACACGGGCGATGGAAACAGATCCATTCACTTGCGCGTATCCTTTCGTGAGTACTTTGGATGCAATCATTGCCTACAACACCATGGACCCTGCTGCAATAGCTATGAGTAATACAGAATATAAAAAATACTTGATCCACCATGTATCTGTGTGTATATTACAGTCGCACGCAGCAATCGTATATGTGCCACTATTATATCGACTTGGCCAAACAGTCGAGCACTGTCTCGTCGGCTTAGTCTCTTTGCCAAACTCCAGCTACAATCATGTGAGCATAATATTTGCTCAACGAGACCTCTCTGCATTGCATACATTGACCTCCTTGTAGGAATGTATATCTTTACGGGATACTGTCAGATAATGACGGAGTCAGCTACAGTATGTGCAGACGTTAGATACTACATGCAATGCAAGAATACATCAACTGTTTCCACTATGCATCGCTCGAATATTTGACATGAAAGTGGTCGGGAACCTTTTTTTAAAAAAGTCTAATGTAATACTGAGAAGCTAGTTATCAACAGAAATAAGGTGCAAGATTCACCTGTATCATATATACGACGGTGTGATGGCAATAAGTATGTAGGAATGGACACAAGTCTAATAGATCGAGGTTTCATGCATACATGCGTGTATCTTCTTATGTACAGCATGTAGAGTAGAAAGGGTCACCTTTAATTCAATCTTTTTTCTTTTTTGTCGCGTTAATTTTACCACGCCTCGTGTTCATTGTTTTTACACTGTCTAAAATCATTGTGTGGAATTTATTCTAAATAACTATGCCACGAACAAGTATCAGAATCATCAGACGAGTTTCCTGTGTCAGGTATATCATGTGACTTTTCTCCAGCGGCGGCGGCGGCGGTGGTGGTGATGGTGATGGTAGCGGTGGTCGCGGTACTAGCGACAGTAGTAGTAGATGGAGGGGTATCGGTAATGATTTCAGAGGTCTGATTGGTGTTGTTGTTGTTGTTGTTGTTACTATGGGTGTCATTTGTATCATTTATTGCAGCGGCGGCGGCAGCGGCTGTTGTTGCTGTTGTTGGTATAGCGGACGTAGTAGAAGTAGTGATGGTAGAACTAATATTATTCGCCTTTACGCTAATAGATAAGCAAAAAACTTACTACTGATTTACACTCTCCACTTGCACATATATACCCACTCACCCATCATCTCCACCCCTTATTATTCAACCTTTAGCGAAACTTACTGTGCCAGCGATATCATTTGTAGAATTAATAGTGGTAGGTGATCGGGTTCGTGCTTCTTCTGCTTGTAATCTCAAACGTCTCCAAATTTCTTCCTTTTCCTGGATTCGGTCTTGTGCTCTATTATTATGTTGTTTAGTTCATTGTGAACCAACTCTACCAACGACACGTTCTAGTCTTTTGACCTCCTTCTTCCAGGTAATTATATCTCTCGAGAAATCCTTCTTCCCAGACTTACTCTTCATCGTCTTTGATGTATTTCTTTAAACATTGATCGAATAAGGTGGGATTCAATTCCATCATAATCCTTAGTGCGTCGGAAACAAGTTCATGGATTATCCTGAGATTTAAATTTGCTAGTATCAGTACTCTGTTTTGACCCCACCTTTCAACAAAGAGAGAGAACCGTTTTCCTTACCTATTCCAGTGCACTTTGGCATGTCGATATAAAGCGGGAAATACCACTGGCATAATGGTGTCGATATTATCGCTCATCAGGTTTACGATATATTCATTATTCCAATAGTATAAGGCTCGCTCTGCAACCTAGAAGGCGTGTTTTTATAGGTGAAAAACATGCGCGGAAAGAGATTAAGAGAGAAAACACAACGGATATGATACCTGAAAATGGGAGCTGGAAACGCACTGTCCAATCTTTTGGAATAAAGGTGCCATGATCTTTCGAAATTCTACCGCATCCGTAATATCCAAAATCTCTTCCATCTCGGTCAAAAACATCACTTCTTTGGCACTATTCACTTTGGGCCAGTATCGTAGCAATCCTTGAACAATCTATAAGCACATTACAAGAGGAAAAGAAGATCATCAGTACCTATACATGTAGCTATTTTCTTCCCAATTACCTCGGCAGTTAATGTTGGATCTTTCTCCAGGAATTGAACCACACAATATGCGAGCTGAGGGTGATATAACGATAGTGGCGACGGCTTGTGCAGAGGTATTAAGACACGGAACAAAAACACCTTGTGCTCGTCCTTCAGCGGTAAAGCAAATCCATTGATGATGCTAGCATAAGAGATTGTGATTACACAGTTGTAAATCTAACTCCATAAAAAAGACGTCAAAGGAACAACTAAAACCTCCTTACCTTCCCATGATCTCCAACAATTCGGCAATACCATTAAACTTTTCCGTCTCGTAAATGAATTGGAAGAATATATTGCTGATAGAGCGTCGTATGAAGGCTCGTAACCCCAAAAATTTACCGTAGATTCGATGCAGTGTTGTTTTCAAAAAGTCTCGTTCGCGCGGGTCTTCACTGTCAAACAATTCGAGTAGCTACATGAGGAGAATCGTACGAGGGTTGGATAAGGAGGAGGCGAGGAACGTGAAATGTGGGTGAGGAGGGGTGTTTGTAGAATAACAGGAACAATATTAGTCAGTGAGTGAGGAAGAGATAATTCAGTGTAATCCCATACAATTGCAGATTTGCATTGTTTGTTTATAACAAAAGAAAAAGTAAGCGTGGAGGGGCATGTGCTGAGAGCAAAGAAAGAAAAAAAACCATACCTGCAAAATAAACTTCTGATCAATATACTTTTTCGCAACATGTGTATTAAAATCGGGTGATTCGACGAATCTCAAGAAAAACTCATAGACGAGTTGCAGATGGGGCCACGCCACTTCAAAGACAGGCTCTTCTTCCTCGGCATCTGCACCT
The DNA here is from genome assembly GCF_025766255.1 of Zychaea mexicana. NCBI lineage: Eukaryota > Fungi > Mucoromycota > Mucoromycetes > Mucorales > Lichtheimiaceae > Zychaea > Zychaea mexicana. Next base: position 170,664 of record NW_026516714.1, read on the forward strand.
TCGGCTACTGTTTTTACTTGCGGCGAGATGGACCGGAATGTGTTCACAGTAAACTATATATGCATAGTACACACATACACACACACATACGGTAAACGCGAGACGGGGACGTGCATAAAATAGATTGTTCTTTCTTAGCAATTCCATAAAACAACAACATATATCCCCGCCCCCCCCCCCACCCACCCGACCCCCAACCTCCTCCTCCTCGTCCATTCGGGATGGTGGGGAGGAGTTGTCCAAGGGAAGCAGAAAAAAAGATAAAAAGGTACTGTAAGGGTGTGGGTATACAATGTGTAAAGCACACTCGCACACATGTAATATGCAGGTATCTACTTACCATTCGGATCACATCCGGATAAAGCGAATCTGTAATGACTCCACGCGTCGTAGCAACATACTCTAACATTTCCTGCAACGCTTGGCGCTTTATCTCCTTTCCCCGTAGATCAAACGACGGATCATTGAAATCAAACATGGTCTGGCACTGGCTTAGCTTCCGTAAGAATAACTGCGGCCGTTGTGCCGGTGGCACCTCTACATGACAAACCAAATGCATACAATGCTTAGCAATTGTAAATCAGGGAGAGAATGAGAGAGAAACGAGACGCATAACAACAACGTGATCGTGGCACTAATATATCACTATACCAACACTATCACGATCATCATCATCTCTGCAAGTGCTTGCACACGCGTGCGCTCTCTCTCTCTCTCTCTCTCTCTATTTATCACCATCACTACCCTATCTCTCTCCATCTATCTTAATACTAACCGCTGAAACGGGGGTATTGTTCCAGCTCAACCTTATTATCCTGTGCAAAAAAGCGCGAGGATCGTTGGCGTCTTGGTGTCTTGACAACTGGAATAGTATCTTTGGGCATGCCTTGGTGAAGCCGGTTGACGCTGCTACCAGACTTTGGTAAATCCAGCACCTTGTTTCCCATGATGGGTTTTGGTGGTAGATGCTACATTAACAACAACAACAGAGAAAAAAAAGGAGAGTTGTATGAGGAGGTGATAGTAGGTGGCTAGAATAGGGCCACGTCTGCTTCGTATGTGTGTGTGTGTGTGTGTGTAAAATAGGCTAGTGTATTCTACCTGTTGTTGGTGATGTTGTTGTTGTAGCGACTGTTGCTGCTGCTGCTGTTCTTGTTGCTGTGGACTAGTTGTCTCATTATTTAAATGTGTCGTCGTCGTCGTTGTTGTTGATGGAGATTGTGTTTGGGGTTTAGAGGGTGTAGACGACGATTTTTGTGGTTGACCGGATACTGAAGATCGTTGTTGCTGCTTTGTTCGAGATTTCGAGTCACTTTGATGTTGAGATTTGCTCCTAGAAAGCTAGAATTTGAGTGCATGGGGAGGGTCAGCAGATAAAATATTAAAGAATGACGACGATGGAGCAAAAGAGACAAGTGAGCCTACAAGGGCAGTAGTAGCAAATAGTAGTAATGATATTATAAAGAAAAAGAACGAATTGAAAACCGATCGCGTACCACGCCTTTCAATCCTTTCATCATTTTGTCGTGGCTGAAATTGCGGAGGGGTGGAGTGTTGGAGAGGGTGATTGGGTTTAGTAGAAGGTGAGGTATTGGGAAAGGTTTGGTTGGAAAGGTGTGCGTGTGTGTGTGTGTGTGTGTTTTCCAAGAATCTCTCCACTCTTTTTTTTTGGTGATTTCTCTGCAGGATTCTATGTCCCAGCAAAGCGGAAAAAACACCTTCAGGTGAATTAATTGGATTGTAAAAAACAATAAAACAGTTAAAAACAGGTGACTAGGCTGAATGTGAGAATGGCGCAGCATTCTAATAAGGCACTCAGAGATCTATCATCTCGCAAACACCCCCCCCGGGGGCCCCCGGCCTCCTACTGTTATAGGAGTCCATTTATAATGGTTGATCAGTGTAGACACACCTTGCACCATTGTATCCACTTTTTGTTATCTTACGCTCTCATATTGAATATTAAATTCATATATATTCTGAAATGCCAAGTAACAGTGCAGGATGCACAAAGAAGGGTGGTGAGTGGCAGTATACAAATATAGGCATCCGCCCGAATTATTTGCTGCTGCGGATGAAGATCGCCACCTACTACTACAACTACCGCCTTCCAAAGTACTGTTGCTATACCTGCCCATTATATACTCAATATACTGCTTCTGTACGTTAAAGTACTAACGAATCGTGTATGCGTCACCGTTGCACAGGAGAAGTATCCTCGCAACGAAATTAAACACCAGAATAAGAACAAAATTCTGTTCTTAGTCCCGTGCAACGTAAAGGCGGTGCATCTCATAAAACACATTTGACACAATTTACCCCTTGTTTTGTTGTCGTATAGCTGTTGCAGCTGCGGTACACACACACACACATATACTTACATGATCGGACTCTACACCTTTTTTTTTCCAGGGCGCCACTTCAACGCCAGTACACACTACATGCCGCTTTACAATAGACTGCGCGACAATAAGATGATCGGAACTCGTTTTACGTCATGCGCCACCCTAACGTCAGTATCCTATCAACTTGGTTTTTCCGCAGCTAAACAAAGAATAAAGACAACCGCCGCAGCATATTATCAAAAGCAACAAGAGCCCGCAAAACCAGAAGAGTATAAAAGAGGCCTCTTTCTCCCGTTCCTTCCGCTTTCTTCACTACCACTCTGTTTTTTTTATCATGTTTGTGTTCGGGGAATCCTTTCACCATCTACACAATGTCTTTGATACCGTAGCTTCCTTTGTGGATATCCTCACGGACGAATCCTTCTGGACAGTCTTTTTCGGTCAACGTGGTCTTGCTGTTATTAAACGCTACATTGCCAATGATGCTATCTTTGTTGGCTTGTTCCTGAGCTTAGGACGTAAGGTTTTTTTTTTTGCTATTCTGAATAACGCATGTGCCAAGGAAAGGCGAACTAACACGCGCTACTTTATATCTTGTAGCAACCTTATTGTCAATGTTCCAGACCTTTTCCACCCGATTCGAGAACTTTGTTACTCAACTCTTATACATTTCGATCGAGATCAATGACGATGAAGCAATCTACCACCCAGTCTACACTTTTGTCAAGGAAAACTTTAATGATATCAAAAGTTTCAAGCACGTCAATGGTGTTACCCACTACGATACAGTTCAGGACAAAACCACCAGCTGTGAGGAAAAGACGCTGCGATTAAACTTGATTCCACGTACGTCAGTTTCATATCGGTCAAATCAATATCTAGTACATACATACTAAATAGCTTCTTCTATTTTCAACAGAACGTGGATGTCTTCAGGTTGTAAAGTACAAAGGTTTCAAGCTATGGATCAATCGCGACAACTATTCCCCTTGGGATAAGTCTGGAGGTAGATCGGGAGGTGACACAGAGGAGCTTCTCGAGGCTTTAAGTGGCACCCATCAACATTTGGTCATAAGGTTTGTTGTCAATATCTCGGCTTTTTTTGTTTCTGAATGATTTGTTACGGATATGAATCTTCAAGCTGATATACGCCCTTGTTATATTTTCATATAGCATGCGAAGTCGTAATTTAAGGCTTTTACAAAGCATTATTCAAGAATGGCTGGATGAGTATTATGAAAAGAAGAGCGGACAGGTAATTAGATACGGATTAGAGGTTTTTGGAGATAGAGGGTAAAAGAACATGGGCGGGCGCACATCCAAAAATAGAAAATCTGTGCTCACTTGCATACGTTTTCTATTAGCTCATTGTTTACAAGTACAAGTGTGATCGGTGGGGTGGACTCAACTGGGATGAGCTTTGCTCTAAGGAACCCCGTGCTTTCAATTCTGTTGTACTGAAGGAGCATCAAAAGGAAGAAGTGCTTGAAGGTAAAGAAATGTGGGAAATAGTGAGAGAGATAACTTTGCGCTTTTAAACGAAGAGTTTATATATTTCTGTACTAACCTTCTTTAATATGATAAATTATAGATCTCATGACGTTCCGTACCCAAAAGCAATGGTATATCAAGACTGGTATTCCTTACCGACGAGGCTATCTGCTCTATGGTCCTCCTGGAACTGGTAAGATTGCTAACTGTATTCGTGGACTTGGAATCAGGTATACTAAGCTCTATATTGTATATGCAATATTAGGTAAGACTTCCTTTATCCAGTCGTTGGCTAGCAAAGTCCATATGAATGTTGCCTTGATCAGTCTTACTACTGCCATGACCGACGATGATTTCGTTCAAGCGCTTGTTGAAGCACCCAAAAACAGCATTGTCGTCATGGAAGACATCGACCACTGTACAATCAATGACGGTGAAGTGGAAGACAGCAAAAAGTCAGAAAAGCGGGTGACAGCCACTGGTCTTCTCAATGCACTTGATGGTGTCTTTAGTCCTGAAGGATCACGTAAGTGTTGTTGACACCCTTCAAAGGGAAATGTATGTTTTCTATATGAGCGTATCTAACAAGAGAGAAAAAAAAATGACGTGTAACTTTATAGTTGTCTTTCTCACCTGTAACGATATGGCCAAATTGACTCCTGCACTTTTGAGACCCGGGCGAGTAGATGCCAAGGTTCATTTTGGCTTCTCTGATCGCTATCAAACCGAATCCATGTTCTGGCGTTTCTTTGCCGACGAGAACGGTAACAAGGATCCCGAGCTCCAAGAAATTGTACAGAAACTTTTGGACATGATTCCTAATGACCAAGTCAGCACTGCCGAGCTTCAGAACTTGTTCATGTCCCATGCCATGATTCTTAACAGTCGACGCAAGGTCCGCAGCATTTCTATGACGGGTACGGATGATCATACTTTGGCGTCATCCTCTGGTGGCCGTGATGAACACTCGGCCAAGTTGAAGTTCTTTCATCAGCTCTTGGATTCTATCCCCGCGTTTTTGCAACGTGTCGAGGCTGATCGCGAGCAGGCTAAGCAGCATGCCGCTAGAAAAGGTAGAAAGTCTACTACTAGAAACGACGACGCCAAAGACGGTGGTGATTAAAAGGATGATTAAGACAGGCAATACCGTCCTGTTTATTAACATCTATTATACTCTTCCTTTTTTTATATACAAATTGCAATTTATTCCTGTTTTAACCATGTACACATATAATTTTGATTTTTTTCTTCTTTCACCCGCATAAAAAAATAGCATAGCATATACACAATCTCATTTTAAAAGCCTCAATAAAATCATCTGAACTTTACAATCCTAAAAGCACTTTACTTGAAGTTATTGTTGGGCATTTCGATGGATCAAAGCGCACGTGTGACGTCTGGATCTTATCAGCACGTGATGAAGAATTCAGTATAATGTTTTATTGCATATAGCTTTGACATATGGACGGACCTATCAAGAGCAGCTAGGATTGTTCTTCTCTCGAAACTACACACGTGATGAGCATCGGCAATTCTATCTAATGGTGTAGCCCACGCCGCTACTTGCTATGATATCACATATATGAATTAATATATCATGAATTCTATGTAATCATCACGCGCCACGTACAATATCACACATATAAAATTGATGCAAGCGCCACTATTACACTGTACCGGCAATTTATGTTTTTGGTGCTTTCATATACACCAATACTTCTACATATTTTCTTACAGCACGACGGGTGCTTAGCATTGAATATCGAGAGAACTTATATTGTTCCTCGTTGGAGTGGGGGGGAGAGAAAAAGAATGAGACAAGAGGAACGTTAAATTTAAAATAAGGCCATTTTTTAAAGCTGTAAATGTGACAGCGATCAGGCAATTATAATCCATCATGAATGGAGGAGGTGATAAACAAGCAAGCTTAAGTTTGTTGTTGTTGTTGCGCCACGTGTTGTAGTACCAACAAACACTACTAGATATCAAAGCTGCCCCCGTTTCACCATTTGCCAGACAAAGCTACTGCAGTACTTATTCAACTACATTATTGGCCTATCTTAGCAATGTCCAGAGTGCCACCTGTGTGATCTCCTAAATATATTAAAAGAAAAAAAGGATGTTTGGCCGTGGGTTTAACTACTGCATCGTAATAATATTAATCTTATCACGACCATTCCACCTGCTGGTTGTTTATGTGCTGCTGTTGGGCGACACTGTGATAATGCTGTATACGAACTAATGTCCTTCTGCTCGGTGTTTACATGTTTCTATATGCCAGGGCGAAAGGTTATTTCTGAGGAGACCTTAAGCAGCATATGTATGTGAGGCAATCTATAATACAGCGTAGAAAGTTGAATGGATCATTTCAACATGGAAACGAGCCAAGATATTTAGAATGTGCCACGATATGCCATTAAGTCATTCAAACGAAAAATCATTTTAAAGTGAATAAATGCTACATGCTCGACCTATTTCTCTTGTTTCCCTAAATATCTTAATGAGATGTGACAAAAAGTTCTGGCAGCATCGACGTAGTGAACAACCCGAACCCTTCTTAGCACAAAAAAAAGATTCCAAGAACTATCTCGCCCAAAATAAATTACTTTATTGAACAGTAAAACTTTAATTGTATCTGAATCCATTAGCTCTTAAACTCTATCTGGTATCTGAGCATTGTATTAGACTCATAAAAGAGTCATTTTTCAAGTACATCGCCTGATTTGTTAATCTTGTTGACATTTATCCTGTCTTCTCGATAGGTCTTGTATAATTAACCGCTGAATCCTATTGTTTTGACATCAAATGATCCATGTTATGAACTTTTCAATCGGTAGTACAATAAGTAATACAGAACATAACACTCTTCGATTATATAAGTTAAGTAGAAGAAGTTACCATTCGACACATCAAACCGCTTACTTGACTCAAGCAAGACTCAAGCCTGATACAGCGTAACTATTACACCTATACATCTTAGCAACCAGTGTACATAGCCACAGCATCAACGTCGACATTCCTGGCAAATGCAACCTAGAGCGCCATCATCGTCATTAAACATAAACTGTGCTAATTTACTAAAGACTTTCCACCGGAAAAAATAATAATAGTAGTATTCCCCCACTTGTCAAAAGGAGAGTTGCTTTAACGGCCTGGCAACCTAAGCACCAGGTCCCTTTCATTATTGTATGTAGCCCAAATAACATTTCGGAAAGAGAGGACGTCCGATTAAATTGATCAAGTTCAACCTTATTTTTCGAACCGTTGCGATTTTGATCGTGTCTAATTTTAAAAACTTTCCTCGTGTACATAAAGGTAACGTCATCGAATATGCGAAGGTCCCCCCGATAAGATCACCCTCAGATAAATTCAACCCTCAGTAATATCAACCCTTGTGTTAGACCCTCAAAATTAGAAATGCATACAGGCTCTATATAAAACCGACCCTCACTTTTTTTCCAATCCTTATTATCTTCAGCCTTTCAAGAACCCCCTTAATGGCTGATCTTTACGGGGGACCACTGTATGCATTGTAATCGTCTCTTGCACATCAACCTTTTTTTACACTTCATTAAAATCCCCACTACGGGTATAGCTCTCAAGCCTCATTTCAGGCTGCCTAAATTTTCTTTATTACGTGAAGGTGCTATATACTCTCATTAACAAAGCACGTGGTGGAGTCGCTCAGCAGTAAGAAAAAGTTTATTTCAAACCTCCCCATAATGTAGATGCTGCCGAGACATATGACTAGCACGGTATCCGATGAAGTTAACTAGCTGCTAGATGACCAGCAAGCCCCTTATATCTTCTCTGAAAGGAAAGTATTACTTCTAGATGTCACAGGTTTTTGTACATCCAGTGTGCTGTTGTTGTGTGCAATTGAAAAAAAAATAATCAAGAGCTTTGATTATATACGAGTTTTGTTAGAGACACTCTGCTGAGAAGAAGAAGAATAAAAAGCTAAATAATAAATGTAACAAAGTAGACACGCAAATCCACACATAAAGCCGACATGATGCACCACTACGCGCGAGGATCTTTTGGAAGATCTTGGATGGTGCGTAAAGGGCCAAGTTTAGGAAAAGGTAATTCCATGACCGATACAGAGCCATGCAACTCTCCACCGCCGCCCCTTTCCCCTCGCTTATCTTTCTCTCTCCCTTTTCTCCTTGTTCTCCCTAAACACTCTCCCCACCAGAAAAGCCTTTTCTGTGCCATAGCAGGTAGATAATGAAGCAACAAAAGACGGGACTCCTCTCTGTAATATGTATGTGTGTCTGCAGTGAAACAGCACTTTGATCGCTTCGGATGCACTTGTATCATTGTCAATGCACCAAGCGATTTGATTTAATAATGTGTGTTCTATACACCTACACGCATGTTGATGAGGTGAATCGAGCGCATGAAAAAGACGGACCGAGCACCGTCATCATATAGAATGATTCAATCAATCATAAAGAGCATCAAAAAAAGTTATTCTTTGTTATGATGTGGAGATGTTCTTCCATTGTTGCTATTCTAAATAATAGCTCTACTGCTGCTATTACTGCCAAAACAGGCACTTGTACCGAAGCACGTGTGCCATCATTACGTCTCATCTACGTAGCGCATCTATAGTTATGATAACACTGCTAGAAGCACCCGACAAGTCGGCAGCAAGGAGCTTATGTATATGCACCGTTCAACGTAATCATCGTCATTCGTACATACGTCAGCAAACTCCAATCCTTAGTAATAGTACTATACCTGCGACTATTGCTGCTGCTACTACAACCACTACTACTACCACTACTGCTCTTGCTGACAAGGTATCATTAAGGCAATGAATACAGACTGCACAGATACATACACCCGTAAACAAAAAAGAAAAGAAAATAAGGTTATTATCAGCCGCCTTAACGGTCGCCCAAAAACCTGTAGAATATTAGCACAGACAAATAATATATGCTCTTTACCTAATGATATATTATTTGTAATGGTGACCCTGAGTAAAAAAGAGATTTGTTTTGTTTCTTTTTGTTTTGATCTGAATTCGAAAATCTACATTCATAAAACTCACTTAACATAAGAGACAAACAATCCCCCTGCCAAGTACCCCAATATTCGCATTACAACCAGGTCACATGATGTGTTATTTTTTGACGATATTACCGTGTATCAGTGTCTTGCGCGTGCAATGATAGTGATAATATACAGAAAGGGGAAAGAAAGAGAAAGTAGTGTGCGCTTAAATGATGATGGATGACTGACATATGTAGCCGCTTATTTGGAAGTAGATGTTTTGGGAGGGGCGAGAAAGTGGAGGGGATGTTTACATATCGTACATGTATATGGGTATCTATTTTAGACGTATTCGATGCACCATCATGATGGATGACAGCAGTAGCATCTCGTTCGTACATGTGCTTCATTTTTTTTTATTCCTTCGGCTGTTGCAGCGGATTGGTCCTATATTTGCTTCTTCTTACCTGCCGATGAATAAGGCTCATGTGGCCCGGACCAAATGGAAATGCTCTATCCGATTCACGTTAAGGTTTGGTAGTTTTCGTTTTTTAAGTCAGTCAGCACCGCACAGACCGAGGATACAACCGTGGTACGATTTTGCACGCTAGCATAGTAGCAGTAGTAGTGATTACAGGATAGTAAACGGTTTAAAAGCGAATGTCAAATGCAGAAAGCAATAAATTGTCATACAAGACTGAAGATAGGAAGGAAATAAAAAGATGTAGAATCATTGAAGAGGAGTAGGTAGTGAAATGACGACGAGGGAGGGAAACTTTGTTTGTTCTTCTTTCAACTTTTGTAGTATTGTGCTTTAACGAATTACATATGAATTATAAATTTATGTTTACCATGCTAAACCGGCTAGCTAGTATATTACGAGCACTGTTACTGTAATCTGAGCGAAAGTGATGAAATATGTGCTAGCAACAATGCCTTTATTCTTCATTTTTCATCTCCTAACCCAACTCCCTCTCATGTCCCATCGCTCGGAATGGCTACATGCACTCACACAGAGCACAATAGTCAGATAGAGAGAAGAGACAGACAGAGCGCGCGAGACAAAGTTTAACGGTGCTTTACAGTTTATTTCGTATCATTCATATTCTAAAGCTTTTGAGTTCTGATCGGTGTTGGGGATCGGCGGCCCCAATCAATAACATTCAAATGCAACACAGCAACAACAGCAGCAGCAGCAGCAATAGAATGAATACGATTATAAAACATAAAGACCAGTGACCCCCATAGTAAGCACGCACCCACCATTTCTTTTTCGTGATCCTCGACCTGGAACATGTTTGATTCATCCTACCTCCTATTTGTCTTTTTACCGAGAACTGCTCTTATTAGTTAATGTGCGTTCTGGGAGCCGAAGGAACAAAAGTAAAAGAAAAAAAGGATTACCATCATCATGTCGTTGTAGCAGGGTTATGTATATGCAATAATAACACAGTGAAAGGGGGAACAGGGTCCTTTAATTTTGGTTTATACTCATGCGTCTGCATACATTACATTTCCTAATCTATGGAACGTGCTTTTTCCTGTGCTTTCTCAGTCAGAGTCTATCAGTCAACGAAGAACAAAAAACCTTTGCTATCTATAGAGAAGCACCCTGCCTTACTTGGAATAGTGATAACTTGAAACTGATGCATCCACAGAGAGAGAGAGAGAGACAGAGAAAAAGAGAGTGCTAGAAGAGGGAGGCGTGGAGGAGAAGAAGCAGGAGGAGGATGTTGAAGGTGATGATGATGATGATAATAAGTGCAGATAAAAGTAGAAACAACACAACAAGCAAAGGGCGGATGAACAGAGAGAGCAAAAAGAGGGATCTTTTCGGTTAAGGAAGCGCGGTGGTGGCTCCACTACCATGACCAAAAAAAGAAAATGCGATCGGTTGTGCTTAGCAATCATGCCGTGTGTGCTTGTATAGAGCGGGTGGGTGAGTGTGCGTATGCGTATGCGTATGCCTAGCGTGTCAATTAAAAAGCGCAAGCAATAAAAAGGGTCCATTCTTTCGGACCCACTTTTGGTCTCCCCCTTTTTCATTTTTCTTTCGAGTAGTCTATCAGCTTTTCTGACAAGAACAGATTTGCCGCCGGGCTCATAACAACAACCTAGTAGCTCAAACACCCTCACCTACACGCACGCACTTTTCATTCCTGTCTACCCTTCTTCCTTTCTTTCTTTCATACACACACACACACATATATATATATATATATATATACTTTACATCTCTTTGTATATTTTTTGCTTTTGTTTTGAGTATTCCATTTTATTCTTGTATTTTTCATCTTATCGTTACTGTAACGTTTTTGAAGGATTGCCTTATCTCTTCGTCGCTTTCTCCTTGTCATCGGTTCTGATTCGATCTATTTGCTTTTAATTGTACCCAAGGAAGGATTCCCTATTTCTACCCGCGACACACACAAACTACACAGATTTCCTTTAGCCTGTTTAAAAAGCAGACAACGACTTTCCATTTTTTTACTTTCTTGTTCACGTTTAAATCACAAGTATGCTGCAGATTGAACAGCATCATCACCAGCAACAGCAGTTTCGACAAGAGTATCATGACAATAACGGAGGCGGTGCGTTGCCTCCACCACCCAATTACTACTATCTCCACGGTAACAGCATTGGCCACCACCCCGACGCTTTGGCCACCCCGCCAAGCAGCAGCCTGTACTCTTTGCATCAACAGCATCAACAGGAGCAGCAGCAGCATCCACACAACCATCAACACCAACAATCTAATTATCATCAACATCCTCACCATAGTAGCATGGATCATGACCATGCGTCCGTAGCACTGTCAGCGCCAACGCATGCTCCACTGACCACGAATGTCTATCATGACAACAGCACGCATATGGATGATACGGAAGCAGCAGCAGGCGGTGGTCTTGTAGAGAGGGACCAGTTTCCAAGCAGCGAAGAGTTCGAGTCTATTGTTCAAGGATATCTAGACAACCTTTCATCGAAGAAAAGGGACAAGGCCTTGATCGACTGCCATCGATACTCCCTGATCATCCGAGTGCTGAAAGATCCCCGGAACACAGCCATATCAACTGCTCAGTTTCGATTCTGGGTCAAGAAGATGTTTCAGCTGGTGCCATTATACAGCGGCATTGAGGTGGTGTGTCACGACAATAAGCCCGTTGCAATGCGCGAAGAGATCTATGCCATCCTTGTGCGAGCTCACAAGGAAGCAAACCATGGTGGTCGAGATAAAACTTCTGCATTGGTAAGTAGTTCTCAAATCATATAAAAGGTTATTTAGAGATTCTAAGCTTTCTATGCTTTCGTCCCCTGCCCCCTTTTGTACACAACACTCTAACACAACTACAACAACACTAGGTCCGGAGGCGATACTCATGGATTCCTAAGGAATTAATCGCCCGCTTTGTTCGGCACTGCCCCTTCTGTATCTCGCGACGTAACGGAAGTTCAAGTCCGCCTATTGGTCTCCTGCCAAGGACACCACCAGATTACTCCACTACCGCAATGTCTGCTGCTGCACGGGGTAATAACAGCTGCAGCACGCAGCCACCGCCAATGACAAGCCTTTCATATCTTCCTATGGAGCTAAAATCTGCGTCCACTGAAGACGATGACCTTAGCACGACCAACAGAAGCGAACATCAAATTTGGCCGAACAATGACCGAAGTCATCATCATCATCATTATCAACAGCCGTATTTCACCTCACCACCACCATCAGCACCGGTCGGCGCCGCATCTCCTCCCTCTCCAGCATCAGGGCCTGTATCAGTAGATTTTAGTGGTGGAGGCGAAGTTACACCCTCTTCGGCAGCACCACCGGCTTCCTCGTGTTCTGGCATACCTCCTGTCTCCTTTGAGGCATCCAACACCCTTTACCATCACCCAACATTGCTGTCCCAATGTGATATTACTTCTTTGGGCTATACTGATGTCTCTGCCAACGAGCATGCGGGGAACCATCCTCCATACAACACCATGTGTTATACTGGCACATCTGAAAGCACTTTGCCTATGACAACAACCACTCCTCCACAAGAGCAACAACAGCCGCCACCATCACGACAACTTGAACAACCACAACCACAACGGAATAGCAACAATTCATCTGTCACATTGACAGCTTCGGTATCCACAGCAACAGCAGCAGCAGTAGCAGCAACGGGTTCATACTACTATGCACCACCACCACCACAACAACAACAAAATAACATGTCGTATGTCACCAATAACAGCAGTAACGAACATTGTCAATCATCCAATACAATTCTTCAGCGACCCCGCGCAAGTCGCGATGCTGTGATGCTTCATCATCCGTTATATTCCCAGTCCTCTTCTTTACCCTCGTCTTCATTCTTGTCATCTTCATCGTCATCTTCAACGTCTACATCATCACCCGTTTCACCGACAAACTCGACTGCAGCTACTCCTCCGTTCGCTACAACTACAACACCATCGTCGTCATCAACGAGAACAATATCATCATCGTCGTCTATACTTGGCTATCCTCAGAGTATGTATATGCAGCATCCATCACCACCACTACCTCCTTCATCCAACGCCTCATCCACGGCTCAATCTGATACGATCGATTTCATCGGTCAATCTCAACGTCAATTCTAAGCTCCTTTGACAATGACGAACGATTATTCCTATCTCGTAAATAACACAAAAAACAATGAAAAAAACGATTATTTTTTCTTCTTGGAGAGGAGATCCTTTTTTATTTTCCAATCTTCGTGCGACCGTGCAGCAGGGCTTCTTCCGTTTTCCAAGCACCCAAAACAAAACACATCTTGTTTATATCATATATGATAAAAAATGCTCTGCAGTAGTCGTAAATAATCTATATTATACATATACCCTCTGTTTCGTTTCCCCCTTCCCAGCCCCTCTTATTGCCAACTCTTTATTTTTATTTTTATTATTCGGTTATGTGTGTACGTGTCTACCATATCCTTTTGATAGGTAGATGCGGTGCCGTTCTTCGTTCTTATTAGCTCCGTTTTCTTTTTACATTATTGTTCACCACCTTTTTATATATTCGCCTTTGTCCTTCTTCTTCATCGATTGCTGCCCTGCTCTCTCTCAACCGCTGCTCAGACGTTTTTTCCCTTGTTAACGGACCATCACGCCTAGGTGCTCTTCTCTCCATCATCATCTTCCTCCCCCGCCTTCTTACTTTTACTTAATACTTTGATTTTTTCTCAAGCACACTTTTTCTATTTTCTATATTACCGTCAAACTTTTTTTTCAATGTGTATGCCCCATATCTCTTATATACTCTCTCTCTGCTCTTTTCTTAATCCTTCTGTGGTGCTTCGTGTAAATTTATCTATCATGATAAAAAAAACATAACTTTTTTTTTCTCGGTTATCAGATCGTATTAAGTAGCACTGTCTAATGTTTATCATGGAGTATTCAATATGTATCTGACGTGCAAGACTTTCCGATTTGTTGCACTAAAAGTTAATGCCTTATTACGTATAGTTAATACTTATAAATCCTCATTAATAGGTATATGTACACCATATTCTTTGCCACCCACACTTATAGTACTATTTTCCGCTAGCAAAACTTTTTCCCCTGCTGGTGGTTTTTTACTCGGTTATTGCAATCACATCCTCATATACAGTACCAACATCCCTTCTCTACAACTGTACCTCGAGCAAGTGACCACATGCCAATAGGCGCCGGTCCAGCTAGTCTTCCATAATAAACATAGAATTTTCGACTTCTATGTACACGATTATTGCTACCTAGTATAAACTACGCATACATACAGCAGCAAACAAAAATTCACTTTATGCAAAGTATACAGTATGCTTCTTTAATCAAAGATCTCTAACGGAGCTAATTTATCCCTGTTATGTAAGAATTCGTTTTGATCATCCTCTTCCTCCAAGAAATGAATAGGCCAAATGACCAAGTGCCCTTGAACTCGAGATAAATACTCGTATGCACGCGCTGGCTCTGCGCCCGTGTCGGATGATGATGAAAGTCGTTGCTGCTGCTGCTGCTGTTGTTGTTGCTGTGTATCATGGTTGGAACCTGCTGCTGCGCCATTGTTGTTGCTCGTGCTACTATTACTACCTGTAGTAGTATGGGTATTTTGGCTGTATCGACGACGCGCACCTGAAAGCATCATTTCTTTATGCGTTCCACTTGTTGCAGGATCTTTGCGTCCAAGACAGGTCTTTGCAATATAATTAAACTCGTTGTAGTCGTCCCATGTCTGCACATTGTTATCGGGCATCACCAAAAATGCGCATCGGAACAAATGGCTGTTACGCCGTGCAGTGGTATGCCATACGTTCATAAATTTCGAGTCCAACGGGTCACGCAATATCCTGTGCATGTAGTCCCGGTTGTTGTTGCTGCTGCTATTTCCAGCCAAGAGCTCATCACCATTGTCGCTCCCTGTGCCATCAATATCAGGGTCACAACAAAGTTTTTCCCAGAATTGTGTATGTTGCTCGTGCTTTTGTGTGCATGTAATTGAGCTACTTGAAGTCGTGCTCTTCTGTGCTTCTGCTGCTGTTCTTGACATTGTCCTCGGAAAAGAAGATCTGCGATGATTCACTGTTATATTAAGACTATTATTGTTTGCTGCCGTCGATGTACTTGGAGAAGAAGAAGGTAGCGCTTGTGATGATGGTGATGAAGAGGCAAGATTGTTGGCATTGTTGGTATAGGCAGGTGCCCACGGTGGCCGTGTGCATACTGCAGGAGCCTTGTAGATATTTTGATTTTGACTTTTCTCGAAGTGCTGACGTCCAAACAAAGAAGCATTAGCTTGCACACTTTCAGAACGTGTTGCTTGCTCTGTCTCCGATTGCTTTTTGCTGCTGTTGTTGTCGTTATCGGCAACATCCTCACTCTTATCATCGCTATGATCACCATCAACGTTATTGACAGTAGCAGACTTTTGTTCCAATGCATTTTCAATATCCAGGCCAAGATGCTCACTCATAAGTCGCATCCGTAAAGATTGCGCGAACGCACCCACTTTGGCCGGGGCGCCTCGCAATGTTGATGCAACTATCTCGTTGTCATGGATGCATGCAGCTATTTCGGAGTCACGGTTGCCGAGCTGCGAACGTTCGTTGATGTTTGCCGATCCGATGATGACCGTGCGATCGTCGGCAATCAAAACCTGATACAAAAGTCAGTATAAGAGTTAAGCATGATGATATTCCTTGACTATCCCTTTTCGTCAGCTCCCCATTACTCATTTCCCTTTTTATCCCACCCATAAAAGGTAATAAACCTAGCTTGACACGTGTCGTTATTACCTTCGCGTGGACATACACCTGCTCTGTCACCAACTGACCATCGTCAAGCTCACCCCAATTGCGGAGTCCATAAAACGTAATGTATTCTTCCGGATTATCAATACCAGCCGACCGGAGCCGGCCGAAAATAGAGTGTGGTCCACGATTAATTGACTTATATTGGCAGTGCATGATAAGTCGTACAGTCGAACCCTCTGAATCATTGATTGCGGATTGAAATCCAGGGATAAGGGGTAATACAATGATTGCACGCCAATGAAGCCTTTCTTCTTTAGCTCTGATAATACGGTTCACCAACGCGTCGCCGATCCGATTCATAATTTTAGTCGATCCACATTGTGTTGAGGTGATAAAAAACTGATTCTCTAAATATCACGTTGAAATAATGCGTGTACATGAGTTAATTTACTAGTATCTTTAGTACTAATAAGGCGTCACTGGTGCATCTATACGCTGACGAGAATAGAAAATAGTACCAAAAACACTTTACCAATATAGACGAAATGTTCAGAGTTTTCAATCACTTCGACATAGGCGTTTTGGATGCTTTGCTCCACATGATCTCGGATGCCAAGGCTCCATTGAGAGACACTGCGCAACAGTTGGATGCAACAGACGTGGGATACTGGCAATTGACCCATTTTTTGCGCATCACGGGGACTTTCACTCGTATGATGATGACGATTGTCGCGACCACCCGTATTGCGAGTAGTGCTAGCAGTAGAGGGATTGACGGAGAAACAAGGGGATATATCGGGCTTCGCCAAGAGAAGCGGCGTTGGACGTTTAGGAGGTGTTGCCTTGCTGCGCCGCAAAAAGTTCCATCGCTGTACAAAGTGGCGAGCGATATCGCGCGCAGGCTGGCCTGTGATCTTCAATGATACATCATGCCATGGCATCCGTGGTAATTTCGTGCGATCCATGTTATCCTCAAATGGCTTGTCCAATGTATGAAAATCAAGAATACGTGGATTGGAATAGTCTTTTCCCGGCCATATTTGCGGATGTTTGTTGTCTGGCGCCAAGCTTGGATCACCATCGTCGACCACAACGTGTTGATATGTATCCCATCGACCAAAACAGAGGTCGATTCCACCAATGAATGCCACCAGATTGTCAACCACGCATATCTTCTCGTGGTGGGCCCAGAAGAGAACGTTATTTTTGTTGAAAATGTCGGCGGCGCGCGAAGGATGCCGCTGTACATAGATATTGTCTGGAGATAGGGATAGCAGGTACTTTTTTGAATAGTGTGAGTATAGTGGTAATGCAACCGCTACCTGACGACAAAATAATATGCAGAATCGTTATGGGGCAACAGTCAGTTGTTAAATGTGTGAATATAACATCATATACGGTTTCTATATGGGAGAAGGCCTTTGCATGTTTCAGTTTCCCCAAAACTATGCGCAGCATGTTACCTCTTTGTATATGATAATGTAAATCTTCACTCCTTGCTGTGCTTTTCGTTGCAGGACACGATCCAGTCTCCATTCATAGTTGGCAGACGCCGGGCGTCGAAGATACTACGAGTTATCATTTTCGCAGGTGCGTTTTTAAGCCTTACAATCTTGCAACTGTCGGCTCTGTTGAGTTCACTTACCACTTCCTGAAAGAAAGAGTATGGGAGAAGTAATTACATATTGTCAGCATAACAGTCACACGTGCAACCTATTATTAATATCTTTCTGCTGATGTACATACTGGAGACTACATAAGGATTGGTACAGCAGTACCGACAGACGACACAACATTATAACATTACAGTATATAATAGTACCAGCATTTATTAGTGAGTGCTCCCTTTCCCAGATGAACGAGAATACAATGGATCCTAATAAACACAAAAATCAATTCAGCTTACCAGCCACCAATCGTGAATGTAAATGGATTCTTTAGCGTTCTCGAGCGCCAAAGAAACTTCCCAAAAATAGTCCCTTCCGTCGATAAACCACGAAGCAGATGTGTGATGACGTATAGGCGCATAGCTACCGAATGGATGCTCTTGTGACCAAATCGACTGTTCGGCCATGTACTGGATAGAGTCAAGAAATTGTCGCCCTTGTTGGCTGTTTTTGGCCTTGAGATGCCACACGCAGTGAAAGTTACTGATACGTAGTGTATGACTTGGCTTCCATTTACTCGCACGTGAAAGTAATGGTAGTGTCTTGTCCTTCCTTTGTTGTTCTGCTGATAATTGTTTCACTTGAAAAGCACTGTCTACCATAAATACGTCTTCAATGGCCGTCTGGAAAAAAAAGAAGTTACTATTGTTTTATAAAGTACAAGTCAACAGCAATACTCTCTGTGTATTCTACCTCATGTGGCCCACCAGCACAGACAATTAAGTAACTTTCTCGCACGATGAACCATTTCGGTGTCCGTCTACTTCCTTGGCGAGCGAGTAATCCACAGAATATACCATCCCTCTGGGTTCGCACAATTTCACGATCTGTCCGATCAACGATTGTCAAATAGCCTTCTTTTCCATGATATCCATTGGGGTCGGATACGGAAAGGTACAGACCAAGTGTGGATATTTCCAAAAACTTGCAAAGCCTGTTGATTTGTGGGGAGATCCAGAGCGCACGGGCGAGGGAATACAGGTACCGCTCCAACGCTCGGTATTTGAGCATAGATGGATCTTCTATCATGTCAGGCAAGTGTGCCGGATCCGATTCGTTTTCTAGGCCGAAATTAAACTCCATGTCCAAGCTGCTCCAGCGTCGCATAGCAGCATTCGATGTCTCTACCCCACCAGAACCCTCTTCCTGCTGTTGCTGCCGTCGTCGTTCGCCTAGATCCCCTCGTTGCCACGTTCTGTTACTATGTCTTGATCGATGGATTTGATGTAATCGTGGTAGTCTTGGTAAACCAACGTTCCGCTTTTTGAAAAGATCGTGCCCGACAAATTGATAGTGTAACCGTAAGAAATCCCAGTAGCGTCGATACACCACCCATTGAATTTTATGACCAGCGCTTAATGTAGGGTCTCCGTACTCGACAACAATTTTGAATAATTGCTCGTCCTTTTCTTTTCTGCGAAGCACCTTACGTGTGCTCCGAAGCAGGTTTCCCTTTCGTCGTGTTGGATCATTGGGCCGAGTGACGCTGATGTGGATCTGTGATACAAGAGCAGGGACCATGCGATGTCCGTGCTCGTCGTATTGGAACGCGGCAGATAAAAGTAGCGGTGGCAATATATTCCATTCCAGTTGGCGAAGAAAGATGTGGGAGTCAATCACTGAACGCTCAGCATCCATTGCTTCTGCATCCTTTCGTACTTTTCGTCGATGGGATGCAGGTGTCAAGATCCAGTCTTTGACTCGTCGCCAGCGATGGGGACGAGCAGAGTTACTAATAAGCCGTGATTGCTGGAGCAAGTCAGGTACAGAGCTGGTGGTGCTTACGCGGCGCACTGTAGCTGTTGTAGCATTGCGTGGTTCTAATGCGCTAACACATGAAGATTCCTCTGGCACACTTGACGCATACGGAAATGTAGAGTTAGTTGTGGAAGACTGTGTTGAAATGAAGCTATCGTGGCTCCCTGGAATCACGGCGTCACCGTGCACGGTTGCGGGTCGCGATGGCACGATATTCTCTTCATCATCATCATCATGGTGGAGTTTGCGTTCCTGCTGTCGATCGTCCATCTTGCCATTGATATTCAGCGGTTGTATGTTATGACTACCAGATGCTTCAGATGCTGTAGCCCGATGCATACGGTGGTCGTTTGCTTCTGCCATAGGGGGTGGGAGTGGCCGGTTCTCCTCATCCTGGCGATTGTGTGGATTTTTGCTTCGTGACATAAGTGGTAGTGGTGGCTGGTTGTTGCTGCTATCGATACCCGGAGGATTATTCTCCATGGTTTCTTCCTGCTGTATTCTTTCGTTTTCTTTTTCTTGAGATCTAAAGAGTTGTGGCACAGGAAACGAGAAAAAAGAATGATCGCTAAACTACAAGGAAATGCTGTATCATAGTAAGTGGTAAAAAAAAGTGGCATAAACATTCCAGGCACATTTCATAGCAGACTGGAATAGAATTTTATGCACTACGCACTTGTACACATTCTGGACAGACATACCGATTTGACGGGTTGTACAGATCACTTGTCTTGTAGTACGATCATGACAGTGTTTTGAAAGAAACACCTTTACAGCGGGAGGCGTTACACGAGAAAAAACAGAATACCGGAAGCCCGGAACACATATACCGGACTTGAAGATTTAAAATAGTTTAATTTAATGAAGAAGCTCTGACAATCTATGTTATTGACTTGTTGTTCTCATTGGCTCTCGGTTCAGGACCTAAGTTGTGACCAAGGAAGATGTTTGTTGAAGCCTCGCTTCTAGATCATAAAGTGTGCCGCAATTTTGTCGTCACTGAGAAACTATGGTAGACGAGATTATATATACAGCGCGGCAGGGTAGAGAAAAGCTATGAAAAGTATTAAAACGACCTGTTTTTCAGGACGAGAAACAATAATGGTCTTCTTTACATCCTTCTCTTATTATACAGCCTACCTCTTCCTGAATCGCTATCCGTCCTTCTTACTTTGTCTCATGAACTACAGCTGTTGACGGTAACTAAAATGGCTTCTCGTTCAAAAAGCTAAGCCATACATACACAGCAAGTTTTGTTTATCGTAGTTGCTGTGGGTACTAATAGTTTCAAATTACACCTGTTAAGAAGTATAGCTCACTAACACCAGCATCATACCCTCGTTTCCGTGAACGACAAAGGCTGATGGCAGCCTAGGTGACAAAAGAACTCATTTAAAAGACAAGTCTCCACAAGTTATTTCGTGTTATATTTTCTTGCGGATACTGACAAGGACAAGCTACACTTGATCAATATAATTGATTAGACATTATGTTTGACAAATAGTGTATGGATTAGCTAAAGTTCGGAAGACGCAAGTATCATTTCGTGTGTGTGTGTGTGTGTGGAGTGGGAAAGATATGATACGCTGGCGGCAATTCATTTATCCCGCTACAGTCACCTTCGCCGGTGCCTTTCAGGTCCATCGCCAAAAAGATTTTTTTTTCTGTGGCTCGCTTTCCTTGTCGAACGTCTTGGTTTGGAGGGAGGACATTTGACGCAACGCGCATACACGACTTGTTTCCACTTGTAAAAAGTTCATCATTCTATAACCCCTTTGCATAAATCTTGAATACTTTTTTAAAAGAAAAACGTCATGGATCAAAACGCTGTCTATCAACTGTTCGTGTCTACGTACCATCCCGATCCGAACGTGCATAAACAGGCCGAACTGAGCATTCGAAACGTAAGCAGTCAAGCGCTCGATTTTTTTCTTTTCCTGAACTTTTTCTTTTTGGAAACGTGTATTTGATACAAAAGTAAAGTTCCGTATTGACGACCCAGATTCTCTTCTTATCCTGATAGATCGAAACTCATAATGGCTTTCTTCCCATTGTTCTTCAAATCCTCGCTTCCGAGGAATTGGAGCTCGGCGCTCGTCAAGCAGGTACGTGTGGGAAAGGGGGGAAAATTCGTGCTTATACTGTTAACACGCTTGTCAGTGAAGTTATTTACGATATACTATGACTACTATAGCTGCTATCTATTTCAAAAACCGTATGAACAAGGCTTGGGATCGATCGAACGAGGTGGCAAATCCAATTAATGAAGATGACCGTAACATGGTCAAGCAGTCTATTATGCAAGCGTTACTGCGCGCACCCAGTGCAGTACAGTAAGGATCTTACGTATTTCTATGGAAACTGATTGGAAGAACAAACCAGGGAAAAGGGTTTAACGTATACTAATGCGTGTATGGTTTTCTATCTATTGCTTTATATCAGAGTCCAGTTGTCATCTTGTCTGAACACTATCCTAAGCAACGATTTTCCCGATCAATGGCCCAATTTTGTTAATGACGTACAGTCCTTTTTGGCATCCACTGATGTCAAGATGGTCTACGTTGCTCTTCTTGCCCTCCGTGAGGTTGTCAAAGTGTACCAGTAAGTGTTTTGTTTTTTGGAGGAAAAGAATCGATGATTGTTTGAGTGTAAAATGGGAGGGAAAACCTTATTTGTTTTTTCTTTTTCAAGGTGGCGCTCGATGGAACGACGGGAACCTTTGCAGCAAATCATCAAGCATACCTTCCCTGCCATCCTCACAATTTCCCAGAACCTCGTTCAGCAGGAAAGCCTCGAAGCTGCTGAAATGCTCAAGCTTGCACTCAAGATCTATCATGCCGGTATTCAGGTACGCAGCTCGTATTGAAAGAAAAAAGGGTGAAGAAGGATGTGGGAGGAGGAGGAGGGAGATTGTGGACAGGTGAATGAGTGACACGCATATATATTTTCTATAATGCAGGTAGACTTGCCAAAATGCCTGCAGGATACACAGTCCCTTGTAGGATGGGGTACGATGTTCTTGCAGCTTATCGACAAGAAAATTCCCATGGAAGCGCTGCCCTCTGACCCCGAGGAACGCGAGAAATATCCTTGGTGGAAGACAAAGAAGTGGGCTTACCATTGTTTAAATCGACTGTTCAGCAAATATGGCAACCCAGCATTGCTCCCCAGCAGCACGACCAAGTACAATTCATTTGCAAAGGGGTTCATTACCAACTTTGCGCCCAACATTCTGCAGACTTATTTGAGCCAGATCGAGGGCTGGATCAAGAAGGAGAACTGGATGTCTGCCAAGTGTCTCGCCTTGAGCGCTGCATTTTTCGGAGACAGGTAAGAAAAAGATGGACTATGACACGTTGTTGATTGTTATGATGACAAACAAGGTATGCATCCATGCTGACTTCATACCGTTTGCTACTTAGCATCAAGCACAAGATCACCTGGCAAATCTTGAAGCCGCACACCGAGACGCTCGTTGCACATTTCATTTTCCCTCAACTGTGCTTTGCAGCTGAAGACGAGGAACTGTGGGAGGATGATCCCGTTGAATACGTCCACAAGAAGATCGATCCACTTATGGACTTCCACTCTCCCCAGACCAACGCAATCAATTTGCTTATCGACCTTGCCCGCGACCGCAAGAAACACACATTCATGGGTATCCTCAACTTTATCAACAATGTGCTCAACAAGTACTTGGAAACTCCCGATGAACAAAAGAACGGACGCGAAAAGGACGGTGCTCTCTGCATGATCGGATGCTTGGCCCATCAAGTGCTGCGTCAAAAATCGCCTGTTGCAAACATGATGGAACCCTTTTTTGTTACGCACGTATTCCCTGAATTCAAGAGTCGTTTCCCATATCTCCGAGCACGCGCATGCGATATGACCCGCCATTTCAGCGACTTGGATTTCACCAACGAGCAAAACTTGGCCACCTTGTACCAGAACGTACTTGACGCTTTGCGCGACTCTGAATTGCCCGTCAAGGTCCAAGCTGCCTTGGCTTTGCAACCCATGATTCGTCACGAGAGCGTCCGCAACGCGATGGCACCAAGCTTGCCTTTCATCATGCACGAGCTTCTGGATCTGACGAACCAGATCGACATTGACACACTTGCCAACGTCATGGAGGAATTCGTTGAAGTGTTTGCTGAGCAACTTACTCCCTTTGCTGTGCAACTCTGCACGCAGTTGCGAGATACCTTCTTGCGTATCATGGAGGAATTGGCCCAGGCCAATCAACAGGCTACCGGTGAAGACGGCTCTTTCAACGGCGATGTGGATGAGATGAGCGACAAGACCATGGCAGCCATGGGTGTTCTCAAAACCATTGGAACCTTGATCTTGAGTCTCGAAAGCACGCCTGATATCCTTCAGCAATTGGAAGAGGCATTGCTTCCTGTCATTACATACACGCTCGAAAACAACGTCCTCGACTTGTACGATGAAATCTTTGAGATTATCGACTCGTGCACGTTCTCGGCCAAGCGTGTGACGCCAACCATGTGGGGTGTCTTTGAGCTCATCTACAAGGCGTTCAAGGATTCGGGCATCGACTACATGGACGAAATGCTTCCACCTCTGGACAACTACATCTCGTACGGCCGTGATGTCTTTGTCAGCAACGAAAACATCCAGCGCATGACGTTCGATATCATTGATACTGTGATGAAGAGCGATCGCTTGGGCGAGCACGATCGTGTGTGTGCATGCAAGCTGATGGAATCCGTCCTTCTCAACTGCCGCGGTCAGGTCGATGGATACATTGCACCTTTCCTCAACTTGGCGTTCCAATACATCTTCACCAACTCGATGAAGACGAACGAGTTCCGTGTCCACTGCTTGGAAGTCGTCATCAACTGCCTTTACTACAACCCTGGATTGACCCTCCGTATGCTTGAGGAGAACCAGTGGACCCAAGGTTTCTTCACCATGTGGTTCAACAACTTGGAGAAGTTCTCGCGTGTACACGATAAGAAGCTCGTTATCGTTGCTTTGTGCTCTTTGTTAGAGCTGCCCGCTGACCATATTCCAGCTTCGTTGCAAGCCGGCTGGTCTCAAGTCTTGGCTGGAGTTCTCAATGTCTTCAAAACTCTGCCCAAGGCTATGGAGAGTAAGTAAACTCAGGATTACATTACAATAATCTAAAATGACAAACACTCACAAGGTTTATATATCACCAACAATTTAGACCGTGAACAAATGGAGAAGCTTTACGGTGACGGTTTCGATGACGATGAGTTCGACGGCGAAAGCGGTATTGATGGCGGTAGCGTTGACGATGAGGAAGACGATAACGGTGATGAAGATGTTGTAGATGAAGATAATGAATACCTTGAATACCTTGCTCAGCAAGCCGCAAATCACTCGAGCGAATCTGAATTCGACGACTTTGACGAAGAAATCGAAGAAGAGCTCTTGTTTGAGTCGCCTTTGGACGAGATTGATCCCTACGTTCGGTTCGGTGATGTATTCAAAAGTATGTGTTGTGTTCCTTTTGGGCTTGGGTCATCGTTCGTTCAAGAAGAATCAAACTTTTTAACTAACTACTCTGTTATTCTATGCTTAACTTTGACAGGCTTGCAACAAGGCAACCCTGCATCATACTCGTTGCTCACAAAAGATCTTGACACTGAACAGCAAAACTTTATCATGTCGATCATCTCGACAGCCGAACAGCATGTGCAGCAACTGCAACAACAGCAACCTATCGCCTAATAATATTCGTTCCATCATAGTATCAAGAAAAGTCTTTTCCCTCTGCCATCAACCCTCCCCACAAAAACTTTGTCATGAATCATCTTCTTTTCTTCTTCCCTGTAATATCCTTTTAGTTTTCTTCTTAGCTAGCACATTTCTTATCAAAAATACTTTATATCTTTACGCCCTTTGCCCACACCATGCAACCTTTAAATATCTTTCCAAAGTTCTCGCACTTTTCACTTACTCATTCCAATCCCCTTTTGTTTGTCTCTAGAAGCGAAAAAATATATAATAGTACAAATCGTCAAATGTTTCAATAACTATAAACATATATATTCGTTTTGTAACATATGACATGTGCAACTATCCGTTAAAAGAATCGAAGGGATAACGTAGGTAATAATGCGCGACGCGGGAGGGACGAGAGAGAAAGGAGGCGGATGGATGATGTTTCCCCCCTCTCATGAACCCCTTGATGGGTTCCATGCATTCCATACTATTTGAGTGTATGGTTGGTTTTTGAAGCACGGCGTAGCCAGCCACTTTGTCGTAAAGCGAGTGGCTGTTTGAGATTGTCTTTCCCCCCTTCTCGGAGATGCTGATGATGTTTATCATAATGTCACCCACGCATCTTCTTGAGACCTATTTGCATACCAAAATTCACGTACATAGGATGATCATCATCTCATAGCCTACCAGCTACCAGTCCCTGCTATGTGGGCATGTGCACAAAAATCCGGGTACTTAATTGAAGTTCGGCCTGCATGGGCACGGACTAGATGGATACATGTATTATGTTTATAAAAATAAGCAAGTCACTGTATAGCTTTGTCTATTTCCATATTCCCTTGGTAAAAGATCGTCAGCTCTATTATGCACGAACGGATGAACTTTGTTTTTAGTGTTATCCTGTCATAAGATCATCAATTTTTACCAACCTACAGTTGTAGACCATATATACAATCCCCGTCTTTTAAATTTGCCCTTACTGAAACACCTAGCGTTTTGTATGGCATGTAGATCATACATTGATGCAGCAAACGAGAGGGAAAACATACCATGTTTTTTACAATTGTGTATTCATATAACATTCATCTCATCGTTTTGCCACCCCTATTGTAAAAAGTTTTATTATCGCCCGAGCAACTGGAAAATTTACGTTACTGTATGCTCCTTTTTTCCCTCTTTCGATGCGGTGCTATTCCTGATGTACTTATGCTAAATGCTCCTAAAAGTCATCAAAGTACAGTAGAAAGAAAACTCTATACCTTCTTTTGCCCTGCTCTCCTTTTTTTTTTAGCTGCGTTGACCTTGGCCAGGCGATATATACAACAACATCATCAGCAACGAATAGAAAGACGGGGGTGATAGAAGATGCATCAGGCGCCCTTCCAAAATGATAAATGAACGGTTCTTTCTGATATCTCTCTTATACCACCCCCTTGTATACAAGTTAGGGATGGCTAGAGTGGGAGAAAGAACATTGTTGTAGGAGTATGTTATCCAGTTTACCTGCTTAGTTTTCTCAAACTAGTCAGTAATTGTTGACATCGTCGTCGGTTTTCCTCTCCTCTTCTCCTATATGCACACTTACATACTACGTAACAAAGAAAAAGTGTGGACTATCATAGCCAGAAAGATAGGGTTTGGATGAGGAGAAGAGCCCCGGGGTAATGAGTCCTTAGCAGAATGCAAGGAAAAATATAAATATTCTGGTATATGAGATGTCATTTTTATTACCTTTCTATCGTCTAGTACATATCGTGCTTTAATACCTGCATTTAACACACACAAAAACCATGGTCAAGCTTTCAATTTTCGCCGTTCTTGCTACCTACACAGCCTTTGTCGTCGCCAGCGACGACTCGCAGTCTAACTCTGTCTGCAAGTGCGTTGACCCAACGTCTGGTGATCTTCTCGACGCAGTCCACAAACAATGCTGCGCTGGCACTGACGTCGCTCCAGATGATAACGAGTGCGTATACACACCAGCAACTCTTTGGTTTAGCGGACAAACATATAAAGCCTGTTGCGTAGCTTTAGGCGGAGAAACGGACTGCCACGATAACGATAAATAGGTAGAGTATAAGAAGTGTAGGGCATTCATCATCGATTAGAGCCACTTGTACTAACTGACCAAATCGTTGTCTCCTCTGCTTGTGTACCCTATGTTGTTGATCGCTTAGGAACTTGATATATACCGTGTTTAAAATGACTATCTCTCTGTGAATAAAAGTCGAATTAATTTTATTTTATATGTGCACTGCTCACTTATCAATAATGACGGTCCAGATACAAAATTGGGAGGGATGTATGATAATGGGAGTCCAAAATCTGCTATGTTGCAATGAATCACGTTGTCATTATAGCATCATTAGGCTGGGTGATACGCTCTGGTATGCGGAACGCAGCTCCCGAGCTATGGTGACACTATGACCACAAAGGGAACCATTTTTGTTTGTTTTGGTGTGTTAGACAGGATAAATAAAGTATCCAAAGTGGAGAAGAGTACATGTATTCTGGTTTGATAGTTTCAAGTCACGCCAAGTATTGATTCAAAGGGCAAACCCATTTGCTTTATTCTTTTCTTTTTACCCGCTTCCAAACAGTCTTTGTTTGCCCCCCCCCTTCTTTTTTTTTCATTTGATCCTCAAAGAGTTGAATGAGCCCTCTATACAAACAATGAAGCCAAGCAGTTCTAACGACGAAAGCTGGGTTTCTTCGTTTGATTTTGCACGGCCTCCGGCGTTCTTGCGATTACGCATTGACATTATGGAGCGCATTTGTCGGTTCTTGCCCACACAGCGGGATCTCTTTGAAATCACAGTGGCCAATCGAACATGGAGCACCGCGTCAACACCCATTCTCTGGGAAGCGCCGGTGCTTCGAGATCCTACTACTTTTCAACTCTTCTTGGGCTCCGCGACGTCGCGAAAACGTCTGGCCTTATACGTAAAACGACTCTCACTCTGTGTACGGGACGGCGAGTGTCCGACCATTTTTCGTGCTATGCTTGATTCTGTGTTGACTCGACACAACCAGAAAAACATCCCACTCAGATGGCCCGAGCTGATCATGCACCTGGTACGACAGTGTGAGAATATCGAGGCACTCAAAATCTACGGCTGGCAGCTTGATCCTATGAAGATTGAATCGATTGGCGCGACTCTCAGCCAACTGACTAGCCTCACCGTCATTGGATCCAACGAAACTTTTAAACGTCCGTTTGTGCTCCGGAACATGATGTCAAGGCTGCGCGAACTTCGTCTCGACGGCGAGTTTTACTTATCAGTGGAGTTTGCAGGCACGTTGGCTAGTCGCGCTCATGCACTGCGTTCATTGGAAATACCACTATGTCACGGCAAGAACAAAAACGAGATGATGGAGGAACAAACTCTGGCGCGCTTGTGCTCTGGCGAACTTGACCTGACCGAGCTCACCCTGACCGAGGGCCGACCCATGGCAGATGTTCATGTTGAACGCGTTGTATCGGCATTTCCCAACCTACGTTCGCTCACGCTACATGGAACGACATTCGTCAGTGCAGGCATCATTTCCACCGTCATTGCCAATTGCCAAAACATCGAAAACATCGAACTACGCGCGGATCCTCAAACGATATCCTCGCAGAAAAACAAGTCACCAACATACAAAGGAACCAACTCGTGGTCAACAGCAATCCATCTCAAGCGACTGCTTTTGGAAAACATGATCGTGCCTGAGAAGGTGATGGAGGATTTGGCACAATCGTGTGGGTCGTTGAAAACCATCGGCTTGCGCAACTGTGAAGATATCACAGATGATGCTTTGATCCAGCTGCTTGAATGCAACGACGATCTGCGTACACTGCATATAATCGAATGCACAAGTATTGGCGATGCAACATTGGAGGGCTTAGCACGATCAGCAGCGCAACATTCCATTCAGGATATATACATGGAAGCTTGTGGCCCGGTGTCACCGCGTGCAATATATCTGTTATGCTGTGCCACTGCAGATCATCGCTTACGACGGATTTGCTTCGACGGTTATAATAATCTCGCCTCATCCATTGTCGGATCTCTGGCTATTGAACGTTTGGATGAGGCACAAAACGCGGCATGGGGAGCTGTGCGATTAACTCTTGATGAAAGGGCCATCGATGCACTTGCGTCTGCCGACTCGCAGATGAATGCTGAACTCATGGAAGTGCCCAGCAACCGCTATTTGACCGGCGAACAACTAGTCATGCTTGCCAACGAATTGCATGTCAGTGTGACTTTCCTAAATGATGCCATTGAAAAGGTTCAGGTAAGAAATAGTTTTTCATGCTGGTTAG
This sequence comes from Zychaea mexicana, assembly GCF_025766255.1. Taxonomy (NCBI): domain Eukaryota; kingdom Fungi; phylum Mucoromycota; class Mucoromycetes; order Mucorales; family Lichtheimiaceae; genus Zychaea; species Zychaea mexicana. The sequence goes on from NW_026516714.1 coordinate 200,206, forward strand.
TCTTCTAATTCACGAGGAAACCTAATTCTTGATGGTTTATGATGTTAGGCAGAGGGACCCGTGGATGACAGCAGTAATGAGCAAGAACCAGAGCAGGCTTCGAAGCACGAAGATTATGAGCAAAGTAAGGAAGAGGACAAGTAGACGGATGTATTGGCTTTTGCAAATCGATTTTCTCAATGATAACAATTGATTCGTATTAGAAACAGCTCACAAATCATTATCACGGGTGGCATCGTTAAAGAGTCAATACAATTTGCGGCCGACTACTCCAGCCTTGTGGGCACATGCAAACGAGTCCGAGATTCAGCAGTATCTCCCAACGTCATCATCCAAGATCCACAACGACAATGCCACTGTGACATCCGCTACATCTCGTTCATCACGGCTTTCTCAACGCAATTCTACCACTGCTTCGACTCCGGTGCCTGATGCAGAGCCTGTTATGGAGCATGAAGAAGAACAGGACTTTGAGGAGCCAACAACATATGAAAATACACATGCAAGTACTACTACATCGTATCGCCTGGACCAATCTCCGACTCCTAATTATCCAGCAATGCAGTTCGTAGAGCCCTTCACTGAAGAAGCGGAAGAAACGCCAGTTGCCATGCCACCACCATTACCCACAGCGGCCCCAGAACCGCCCTTGCGCGAGGAATGGCCTATTCTCACGACGACATCCAATGACGCCGTCAGCAACAACAGCAACAACAACAGTAAGGCGTCTAAAACGGTTGAACTAGGGGGATGGGGCTCGCTCAACCCCACTCCATGGTCTAAAAAAGTGGCCTCTACATCTAAACAACCAGGGCCAGCATCCCAACGACAAGCTGAGCAACCATGGACACCATACACTGCTGAACACCACGAACATAGATGGCAACAGGAGACGCTGGAACAACAAGCTCCTAGCTTCAAGCGTGGCGGCACCGGTCGTGGTGCCCGGAGCTCGTTTGTAATGGAAAGCGACGGCTGGGGAACACCGGAGAATAACATACCTTGGAACGACTTGCGACAGCAGGGTTACGCTCACGAACTTCTTGAGAAGCAGAAAAAGACCCAGTTCTGGGATCCAGTTTCACAACAATACAAGACATCTGGAAGTGCAGCTCCAGTAGCACGACCAACAGCCGCACCATCGGAACCGACGCCACCCGCGCTAGCCAGTACCGCATGGCCACCGCTTGAAAAAGCCAGTGCGTCGCCAAAAAAAGTACCAGAAAACAAAACAAAGTACTCACGTCAACGATCGCCCGAGTTTTTGAGTAGCGATGAAGAGGATATTGATTGGGATGACGACGACGGCGTGACGATCAAGACTTCCCCGGCGCTTGAACCACAACATGGCCGGCAGCAGCAGCAGCAGCAGCAGCAGCAGGCTCAGCCGCAGGCGAGAGGTAATGATAAATTTCTACCTATCCACCCTGGAAAACCCAAGTGGCAACGAGAAAGGGAATGGATGAAGCATAGAAGCCCAGCAGTTATGGATCATCCTGAGGATGATATGAAGGATTCTTTTCTTGGATACGATGAGGGCTGGGACTAAGGTCGATGGGTTATTCCACACTTATGCACTATATACCAATAAACCTTTTTTTATCCCTTTTTTTCTCTCTCTATCTATAGCCCATTCCAAGAGCCTTCCCGACAATACATGTTCTCCCAAGGCTCCCGAGAAAGCCGCTCCACGGAACAAGGAGGACGACAGTGCGGCTGTAGCACAGTGGCACGATTTTGCCTCGATAGGTGTGGCTGAACAAATTGCGCGACAGGAAAAGACAGCACGACATAATACCCTGACGGCCGCTGCGTCCTTTGATGCGCAATCGGGATTCTTGATTGATACCAGCGATGTCGTTGCTGGCGGCAAGTTGAACACGAAACTTACTAAGGACAACAACATTGCTGCTACTACTGCTCGAAATTCATCGTTCGAATCTTCTTCGCTGTGGGAGGAAATGTCAGGACTCACCATGGACAATAATAACGCATCACCACCGATATCACTTGAGGAGAAAAGTGATTCAATACAAGATAATGCTCTAATCGATACAAACGACGATGATCTCCTTTCACCCGAAGGAGACCAATCGAACGCAACTATACAACAACCATTAATACCAGATGCAAACCTCATTCAGCCGCTAATCACACACATGTCTGTCAATGATCCGCTTGAAAGCTTAATAATGGATGAGGGTGACCCAGTGCAACGAAACGAAACACCTCTCTCAAACGTTAATTTACTGGAAGGGAATGGATCGCCTCTTTCAAATGTTGGTTCAGCACAAGGAAATGGAACGCCTATCTCCAGCGATGATCACATGCAAGGAGATGATGAGGCGTCCGTTTCGAATGTTGATTCAACCCAACAAGTAGATGATTCTCTTCCAGGTAAGAAAGCACCTCAACGGAAAAGAGTTCCGATTATGGAACATCCAAAAATGAAGAGGATCCATAAGATGGAGTTGGATGTTCCAGACAAGGGCAAGCGTATTCTAGAATACCGTCTGGTGAGTTGTACTACTTTACTCGCTATACTTATGTCGCTCTCCTTATACTGACATTATCTCTTTTCTTAGATCGATACACCTGAACAGATAGCACAAGCATTCTGCAAAGAACACGAGGTACCCGAAAACCTTCATGCAAGAGTGTTTGAGATTTTGAATGAAGTACTGGGCAGGAAAAAGACAAAATGTCTCTTAGACGAGAAGGATAAGCAAGAGAAAAAGAAGAAGAAAAAGAGCACCAAGAAAAAGTCGTCTTCCACCATTACCGAACAAGCAACCCCACCATCATCATAGTCTCCTGCACTCACTCACACGCACTCATACACCCTCACACATCTTTGTTCAACGAAACATTTCTCCACACAGAAAGCACACATAGTAGCAATAATAAAGCAAACATGCATATATAAATTGAGAAGAAAAACAATCCCATCAATCTGTTTATTTAAGCGCGAGCAAGACGAGCGTTACGGGCCAACTGACGCTTGTTCAAACGGGCAACGTTCTTCTCGGAAGCCTTGGCAACAGCCTCTTCCTTCTCGGTGAGGATAACCTCAATGTGGGAGGGCGAGGTCATGAAGGGGTTGCTATATACAACGAAAAGAACAATCACATGATCAATATCCTAATCATTTGGGCTCTACTTGGCTATATATTTCGCAGTGAAAAAACTTACATTCTACCGTGAGCACGGTAAGTGCGACGGCGGTGCTTGGGAGCTTGGTTGACAATGATGCTGGAGATGTAAAGCTCCTCAACGTTCAAACCCTTGGCCTATCATATCAAGAAAATCCTCTTATTAGGATCCTCTTTCTTTCGTTCCGGCAATGCTTCATTACGATCGATCGATCGATTGCTCTCCTTTGATAGAAAATTACCTCAGCGTTGGATTCAGCGTTCTTCAACAAGTCAGTAACGAATTTGACCGACTTGACGGGCCAGCGACCCTGAGTAGCCTTGAATTCCTTGGCCTGAGCAGTACGGCCGACACCACCGTTAAAGTGACGGAAAGGAATGACCTGCTTGTGCTCAGTGACGTTCTGCAAGTAGCTGTAAGCCTTGCTCAACTTCAAGCCCTTGATGGCAGCTGCTACTTCGTGGGTGTTCTTGAACTATATAGTAATAGTATATAATTATAATTGCGATTCTATGTGTTATTATCTTTGTGTTCATCGTTTCGTTTTCTCGTCGAGTGTTTTTTTTTTGCGCTCCACGTCAAATTGAACTGATTGTTGTATAGAATTGATACTTGCGTGAACACGGAGGTAGGAACCACGAGACTTGGCAGCTATTCAAGTAATTTATTTAAATCATCAATAATACTGAACGTAATTCGTCTCTTTTTTCATCGCATTGGTGCATTGAAGTGTTTGGAAAAATTCAAATCGAATTAATTTTTAAATTATATACCTTTGGACGCGTTAGAGGGAGTGGCAGCGTATCTCACCATGTTTGGCAAAAACTATTCAATATAAAGAGGGGGGTCAATTTAGCATCCACGTTTCCATCCATCCGTCCATCCATCCGTTCTTTCCGTTTATTGTGTTCGTTCGTGTACTCTTTCTCGTCCTTCACTTCTTTCCACCCTTCTGATGCATACCTTTTACGCGTGGATAGAGAGGGAGGCAAAGGGTTGCTAGGCCAGCGTTACAAAGTAGCACGCTCTCCGGCCCGGACTGGCCGGACTTTAATTTCTCCCTCGATTTCGGCCTTGTTGCTTGTCAGACATCCAAGAACAATGGGCTGTAATATTCTGACTATTAAACATGAGGTCGCCTTAAAAAACCCACATAGTCCATTGTAAACTAGCTTCATACACGCATAACTTGCAGCTTCTTATATTTTGTATAGACATGTTTCGGTGCCTTAACACACTGAGACGCACAGATTTTGTCCATATCGGAAGAGTGGATCTAACGCAATACTCTAATTTAGTGCGCTACGATTACTTTGCATAAAGTGAACTTGCAAACAAATGTGCTATGCATGCACAAAAAGTAATATATATAGCAACTCTGTACCCAAACTACTCTTTCTTATACTTTTAAATATATTGATCAGGAAACTCACATAGTAGCGACGTACTTTGTGAACTCACTGCAGCACATATATCGTACAGAAGTATCTGTAGTAATGTGTCCACCGTGGTATGTAGCTTCTTCAAAGTAATGTGTTGATACCATGAGCAACAAAGGGAGTACAATGCGCGGTACCCCTGTCGGTTTGTTTGTTTGCTGTTTCACCGATCTGTCTCGACCTGAACCCCTTCAAAGAGCATGGGAGTGACAATTTTTCAGACAGGGCATAAAATAGAAAATGATTAACATGCCACACTAAAGGTATTGCAATCTCTTTCACCTCTTGATTATGTGAAACACACTTTATTGTTATCGAAAAACAACAATGAATGTGCACTCAGAACAACAAGAAAACGCTGCAGAATCAACAAAAACGACAACAACACAAACATGTCAATGTGGCCTGTGCACTGGCGCTTTCAATGTGCTGGAACCCGCTTCGCCGGATACTAGAACGTTGATGGACATGGATTCTTCCGGTAGTCTTTCGACATTCTCATCCTCTTCGTCCACGGTGTCCTTCCAGTCATCTGCATCCGCAGCACTCCAAGAACTTGACATGGTAAAGAGGGTCAAGAAAGGCATGGCCAAGCCATTACCTATTGCTGGCACATCCACACTCCAAGCTATCAGTGACTATGTTTTCTTGGATCTTCTGCACCAGGGTAGCACCGCACAGATAATAATGGCAGAACATCAAACTACTCAAGACAGGGTGCGTATATCTGATAGTCCAGTCCCGCGATGCTGTAATACTTTTTGCTAACACGGATAGGGTTGGGAAATACTAGGTTGTTGTTAAGATTACGCCGCGTGCCAATAAATATGCCTTGTTGAGTATACCGGGTGATGTTGAAGATGAAAACGAATTCAAAAAACAAGAAACAAGTGCGCTCGAAAGACTTCGTGACGAACATGCATTTCGAGAAGCCCAGATCTTAATGCTTCTACGTCATCCATACCTTCCACAAGTGTATGACTTTGTCACAACTTTGGATCACCATTATCTTGTCATGGAACATATCAGCGGCACTCCCTTACTTTTCCATATAATCCGGCAACACTATTTATCCGAAGTATCTGCACGACGCTACGCTCATCAAGTCTGGCGCATTCTGGATTATCTCCATGGCCATGCTATTGTGCATCTCGACGTTCGAATTGATAATCTGATCCTCGCGCAGAACGGCCAGGTCAAGCTACTGGACTTTAGCGCTGCATCAATTTGTGTTGATCAACTACTGGACAAGCGCAAATACATGTGTCGATCCATCCATTATACAGCACCAGAATTGTTGGATACCGTGAGCGAGACGTACGAAGGCCCGCCCGTAGATGTATGGAACTTTGGTGTCTTGATTTATATCATGGTGACTGGAGGAATGCCGTTCGAGGGCTATTCACCTGAACAAGTCAGCCAGCGGATTCTGGACAAAGATCATGTTCAATTTCCAGATAGACTTAGTCCGGAATGCCGTGATCTGCTCCAATCCATGCTAACGATCGATCCAGGCCGACGGATCACGCTTGCTCAAGTGGCTCAGCATCCTTGGTTCCGCAGTTTACCGCCGGCCAGTGACATACCCATCCGCAAACCATTGCGGCCACCGCTTGATCCACTTGTCATACAAAAGATGACACGTGCGTTCAGTGTTCTTGGATCGCCGCAGCGAATCGCAGCAAGATTGACATATATCATTGAACGTAAGGAACACACCTATCATCATCCATTGATTTTACTCTATCATCTTCACCAAGAGCGTTTAGCTTTTCCAGAACGATTTTCATTCGAGAACGACAGCGCATCAACCGTAGGAGAAGAATACGAACACGTTTTTGCATCGTCACCAGAGAACCAACCTGACTATTCACCTGTTATCCCATCCAACACTCAAGGTGGATTGCAACTTGTTTTCCATTCGCAACAAGAGCAATCACCTCAGTTTGTCCACGAGGAAGATGTACCGCAGCCGAGTCAATATCACCAGCATCTTTATCACCATCGCCACCTCCATCAACAACGTCCTCGTCGTCATCACCGGAGAGCAAGATTGTTGCGACGTATCAAAAACTGGCTAGTCCACATGTAAAAAAGAGTAGTTTTGAAATGCAAAAGAATAAAAAACAGATGGTTTAATTATACAGAAATTACGGGACAGGGAAGAAAAGGAAACAGAGACTTTTTTTGTGTGTGGGCGTGTGAGTGTATATATGATAAAAAGAGAAACAACAAAACATGCAGTTATTTTAAACAAGAAGTACAGCGTTGATACAGCCATCGTTTTCTAGGAGTAAAAGCAGAAAAGATCAGTCTCTTTGTCACTCTTTCCATCGCGTCCTCTCAACTTGCAACAAGAATGATTCTTACCTGGATTATTGGTGACTTGAGCGTATTTACCCCAGACGACCTTACCGCCAGTGGTCACCAAGCCCAATTCCGAGACATTCACCTCTAAAACGGTACCCTTGGTGATGACACCAAGCTGGGTATACAATGGCGACTGTGGGTTCTTTTTGACGCCAATGATCGGCAGCTGGAACGTAGCCTTCAGTTCCGGATGTGTGACATGTGCCTTCTTGTAACGCATAGCCATAGGTCGAACAAAGCGTTCGTATTTCGGTGGTTTACGAGTGAAGCCATCGCCGACAAAGGTTGCCTTGGTGATCATACGCTTCCAGGCCTTGCTCTTGGATTTACCGGTTTTGACGACCTTGAACATTTCATCTTCGGCCATACCACGGACAGCAGGCAATGGTACAGACCATTTGCCAGCCTTTTCTTTCCGCTTCTGCTTGACCATGTTGCTCAAAATCTTGGCACGATCTTCACCCTCACGATCCAAAAGATAGGCAGGTACCGCACCTTCCGGTACTGCATCGGCTGACTTTTGTTTGGCATTCTTTTCTTCATGTTGTTTGATGGTCTTTTTCATTTGGATCTTTTCCGCATGACGCTTCTTGTTGTATAATTTCGCCTTCAATCCATGCACCTTTTGCGCATATTGAGAGTCTTTATGTGCCTGACGAGCTTGTCGCTTTCGCCTAAAGTTGAAATATATACATGTTTGTTTGGTAAATTGGCTTTGATCAAAGGGACAAAAAAATGATAACTGGTTGTTGTTGTTATTTCAAAAGATGGATCGATGCTTACGTGCGCTCTTCGTGATCGAATCGCCGACCATGGCGCTTAATGTGCTCTTCAATATGCTCGTTTTGAGGCTAAAGAAGAAGAATCTCGGATCAGTACACTCTAATCATTTAATTAAAGAGCGAGAGATCAAAGAGCTGCGTTACCATGTAGGGTTGTGTATTGAAGGTTTAGAAAAGAGTGAAATTTAAAAAAGTCTAAAGTCAAGCGAGCTGGAACAAAAAAAATTCTGTTTATGGGTCCGCTAAGATTCCTAATTCATTACCATCCTCAACACAGACTATACATGACAATGCAATCAGGCAAACAAACAGCCTGTTCGTGGTAGGATTTCCCACCACTGCCATAGCAAACAGTTACTATGCAATTAAAATATTTAACCTTCATATACCACTGACTGGGCCGCTCCTATGGTTACTACGAACTGTTGTTGCTATGTTGTACGACTATTGAGCTGGATGCTTCATGCTGCATGACAATAGACATTTGGCGGGGAGTACTCCTTTCAAGTCATTTCCTGAACAGCCTGGTGTCTATTTTGTAACGCTGTTGCTACGAAACCGCAAACTAATAAGCAAGGGCTACAGCCTTGTTGTTGTTGATTTTTTGTTGTGTGAGATGCGAGTGCATAAAACACCTAAAGCCGGAAAATATTGGTTTGGTACCCACGCTTCATGTACCAGCCATTCAAAAAATCTACCATTCATTACTACTGGAAGAATATAAAAAAACAAGGTTACAGTATGACGGAAAGTCACCAGATGGTGCACCCCCTCCCTCTTTTCTTTGAGTGAGAGAAAAAAAAAACCGATGAATGACGAGGAGAAGGGCGTGCACGCCCTTTTTTAAAGCAGACTGTGTCAAACTATGTACCTTTCGCAGCCAGAACAATTCTCTGCTACACATAATAGTGTCGTCACAATAAACAAAAGACAAACAATGCGAGGGGGATGTTCTTTTCACAGTGTGCAAAATAGAGAGTTCCGGGGCTTATTCTTTATGATTAATATGTAGGGTGGTCTGCTTGTTACTGCTGCTATGATATAAGAAGTTTAAGCATTGTGGGCTATGAACCAGGAAAGAAAGAAGATAGTGGTGACGACGTATCAATGATGAAAGAGAAAGCCCAGTATTAAAACCAAAACAAAAGGGATGATTGACAAGGTCAGGCGACTTGGGCAGAGGAAAGTGTCACCTGTTAAAAAGAAAAAGAGTACATACTTGCAACTTGACAGGAGATATATATGATGCAAACATATACTGCCACTACGGCTTGTTGCTGCTCATTGCGAGGGTGCCCAAGTGAGGGGCCGGGCACCGTAAAGACAAATTCGAGGTTCGGGCAAAGGAATGGGCGGTTGCACAGAAATAATGCGTTGTGTATTAGGGTGACTGACAACTCCCGACAACAGAGGGAGAACGAGCTTCCCTACCTGTAGTAATCTGTTGTAGAAGGCTCAACGAATTGTTGCGCAGTAGAAAGATACGCGCCTCGTGATCGAATGAATCTATCAGGAGAAGACTGATGGACTAAAGCAGCGGACGGGGTTTTTCACGGCGCAGTAGTGGATTGTCGACGCAGCTGGTTAGCACTCGTAGCAGCAGTACCAACAACAGCAGCTAGTTACAACAGACCCGAGAAGCAGCAGCAGCACAAAGCGTGGGCGCGCGTGACATGGGATGCTTATAAAACAGTGTTATGCATCCTTCTTTTCCCGCAGTATTTGCCTTTTAGTGGTGGGAACATGTTGGTTGGAAAAAGAAACAGAGTGACACAGCAAGCATTCCATATTTGAACTGGGTGTGATGGGGTCCTTTCTTGCAAGCTAAGCTCATGATGTGTGAGTGTGAGTGTGAGTGTGTTGTGTTTGATGGCCTGGGTAAAATAAAAAGGACGCGTGTTTCTCATACTCGCTTCTTTACCTCTCTTTTTTGTTTTTCAACTTTCTCTTTTACTCTCTCTCTAACAACAACCTTTCTCCCCTTCTTTTGATTCAAACGGAAAGCAGTACAAGATGGGTAAGTTGTCAATGTCAGTCTGTGTCTGTGTGCGGGGGGTCGGAGGAAGAAGACAAAAGAGGCCTATTGTTGTAATCTAATCGGTTATCCGTTGTTGCACCGCGGGGCTCTACGTTTCCTATGTAACTGCCTCCGCTGCTCCTGCTGCTGCTCCCTTGCTATTACGTTCGGCATTTTACTAGTGGTCAGTGCTCGTTAACTTAAAACCTAGAATGAGAATTCTACGCGCCGCTTGTTTTCTTGTGCTAACTAGACCGGCAAACGCTCTTTTAGAACTTTACTATTGAAGAAATCCGCTCTCTGATGGTAAGCTTCTATCGAAACAGCTCCGAGAGGAGGTGGAGGTGGAGGAGGAAGGGCGCTAGTTAGGTAGACCGTGTGAGAAAAGCTGATCACGCGCGAATATTTGGTTTGTACCTATTAGAATCGCACCACCAATGTGCGCAACATGTCGGTGATTGCTCACGTCGACCATGGCAAGTCGACTTTGACCGACTCGTTGGTGTCCAAGGCTGGTATCATCTCGGCTGGCCGTGCCGGTGACATGCGCTTCACTGATACTCGTCAGGATGAGCAAGACCGTGGTATTACCATCAAGTCCACTGCCATTTCCATGTACTTCCAACTCGCACAACCTGATGATATCAAGGAAATCAAATTCCAAAAGACGCAAGGTAAAGTAGCTGTGGTAGTACCTGTCTATTTCGTTTCATCTATTCGGCTCAGGAAAAACTCTGTGCTTGACTGCCCAAGATTGATGTTTTCACACACTAACTGACCACCTAACAAAACCTGTTCTATTCTCTCTAGGCCATGAGTTCTTGATCAACTTGATTGACTCACCTGGCCACGTTGACTTCTCCTCCGAGGTTACTGCCGCGTTGCGCGTCACAGACGGCGCCCTTGTAGTTGTAGATTGTATCGAGGGCGTCTGTGTCCAAACCGAGACCGTGTTGCGCCAGGCGCTGACGGAGCGCATCAAGCCTGTGCTGGTCATCAACAAGATCGACCGTGCTTTGCTCGAGCTGCAACTCGACAAGGAAGAGCTGTACAGCGTAAGTTATACTGTTATTACTTTGTTGTTGTTTACTCGTCTTATTTTTTCCCATGGGCCTAATAATTCCTTTCACAAAATTTTTTCTCTTACATTACCAACGCTACCACTACTGCTATGTAGACATTCGCACGTACCATCGAGTCGGTCAATGTGATCATCTCCACATACCTCGACGATGCCTTGGGCGATGTCCAAGTCTACCCAGACAAGGGTACCGTTGCCTTTGCCTCCGGTTTGCACGGCTGGGGCTTCACCCTGCGCCAGTTTGCCATCCGCTACTCCAAGAAGTTCGGCGTCGACAGGGAAAAGATGATGCAGCGCCTGTGGGGTGAGAACTACTTTAACCCCAAGACCAAAAAGTGGAGCACCAAGAGCACCGATGGCGACGGCAAGACACTGGAACGCGCGTTCAACATGTTTGTCCTCGACCCCATCTTCAAGATCTTTGACTCGATCATGAACTTCAAGAAGGACCAAACCAAGACCCTGTTGCAAAAGCTCGACATCCAACTCAAGAACGATGAGGAAGAGCTGGAGGGCAAGCAGTTGATGAAGGTCGTCATGCGAAAATTCTTGCCTTGCGGTGACGCACTTTTGGAAATGATTTGTATCCACTTGCCATCGCCCGTCACTGCCCAAAAGTACCGTGTGCCCAACTTGTACGAAGGCCCCAGCGATGACGAGTGCGCGACGGGTATCCGCAACTGCGATTCCCAAGCGCCTTTGATGCTTTATGTTTCCAAGATGGTCCCCACATCCGACAAGGGTCGTTTCTATGCCTTTGGCCGTGTCTTTTCAGGTACTGTCCGTGCCGGTCTGAAGGTCCGTATCATGGGTCCCAACTACCAACCCGGGTCCAAGAACGACTTGTCGATCAAGTCCATCCAGCGTACCGTGTTGATGATGGGCCGATACATTGAAGCCATCGACGACTGCCCGGCAGGCAACATTGTCGGTTTGGTCGGTGTTGATCAGTTCTTGGTCAAGAGCGGCACCATCTCCACTTCCGAGGTTGCCCACAACATGAAGGTCATGAAGTTCTCTGTCTCCCCTGTCGTGCAAGTTGCCGTCGAGGTCAAGAATGCCAATGACTTGCCCAAGCTCGTCGAAGGCCTGAAGCGATTGGCCAAGTCTGATCCTTGCGTGCTGACATTTACGTCTGACTCTGGTGAACACATTGTCGCTGGCGCTGGTGAACTCCACTTGGAAATCATTCTCAAGGACTTGGAAGAAGACCACGCCCAGGTGCCCATCAAGACCGGTGATCCTGTCGTCCCATATCGTGAGACGGTCACGGCCCTTTCGTCTATCGACTGTATGTCTAAATCGCCCAACAAGCACAACCGTATCCACATGCGCGCACAGCCTATCGAGGACGAGCTGTCCAAGGCCATCGAGGAGGGTAAAATCGGCCCACGAGACGACTTCAAATCGCGTGCCCGTGACATGGCAGAGAACTACGGTTGGGAGCTCGCAGACGCACGTAAGATTTGGTGCTTTGGCCCAGACGGTATGGGTCCCAACTTGGTAAGCTTATCTATTCCCCACCAACGCGTCTCTCTCTACCTCTTGCTGTGTTTATATACTAACATAAAATCATAACAATTACAGCTCGTAGACACGACCAAGGCCGTGCAATACTTGAATGAAATCAAAGATTCCATGGTCGCCGCCTTCCAGTGGGCCACCAAAGAAGGTCCTCTTGCAGAAGAGAACCTGCGTGGCTGCCGATTCAATGTCCTCGACGTGACGCTGCATGCTGACGCTATCCATCGTGGTGGTGGCCAGATCATCCCAACGGCCCGTCGTGTTGTGTACGCCTCGATCTTGACGGCAAGCCCATCCATTCAAGAGCCTGTCTACCTCGTCGAAATCCAGTGTCCAGACACAGCCATTGGCGGTATTTACAATGTGCTCAACAAGCGTCGTGGTGTTGTCTTCCACGAAGAACAGCGGCCAGGTACTCCCATGATAACTATCAAGGCCTACCTTCCAGTCAATGAATCATTTGGTTTCACCGCAGACCTGAGAGCTTCGACTGGTAAGTTTTCTTCAAGTCTTTTCCTCGTGCACATATGTACATCGGGAGGCGGCAGTGGCCGTGTTGTTGTTGTTGCTGTCGTGAATAAAAGAACTAACACGATTCTCCTTTTCTCTTGTCGACTAAGGTGGCACTGCCTTCCCACAAGCCGTGATGGACCATTGGCAGCACATGACCGGTGACCCGCTGGAACCTGGAAACAAAGTGTATGACATTATTCGTAACGTGCGTAAGAGAAAGGGTCTTGCAGAAGACATCCCAGGTCTCGAAAAGTACTATGATAAGATCTAAACTGGGGGGATTGTGTTGAAAAAAAAATTCGGCTATTAAAAAGCATATTTTATGTGAAATAAGTTCTGTCGTTTGGTTTTTGAATGGAGTGATGTGCTGTAGTGAGATACGTTGTTGCGTCGTGAGCGCATATGATAGGAGATCTATTATTTGTAGTTCTACTACTTCCTAATTCACCCTTAACAGCCACTTTCTATAGCATCACTATTGCTGCTACGTCTCTACAATGATGTCAAAGATGAGTACTCGATACCCTTTTCAATCCTTCTTTTCACTTTTGTTATGTACTTCGGCCACGACTAATGCAGTGTCGATATACAACTGCGCCGCCCACATGTTCAAATGTAAATATATTATTTTTTCCCATCACACGCCATATTGTCTGGCGTTATTATATGTCTTTGACCACATGCCCACGAAAAGCAAGGTTATACAATTATACTACATAGCAGCCTTGGCATGTACGGTATATACAAATTGCGCACATCACAGTAATGGCAAGAAACATAGACTTGCATTACAGTATATGTCTGCATACATGGTGTTTTCTACCGGCCAATCCGTTCTTTCATGATGTTGTATCTCTCCTCAGCATATTCACTTTCAGATTGAGGGAGACGGGGGCGTGAATAGATATCAACAAAAATAGCATAACTGGTCGGTTGTTGTTGTTATTGTTGTTGTGAGGATATAATCAGGGATGTGATCGTTACGAAATGTGTTGACGCCACATGAAACGCTGATCCAAGCTCGCATCCTCTCCCCCTTAATCCAGAGCGTTTTGTGTATTTGTTGGATGAAGGTCATCATCACCGAGTTGGCAATTTTGATGCAGGTTCTCATTAAAGGTGACGGTGTGACTATGTAAGGTACGGGTAGGGAGGATGACACACTTGCTACTCACATCCTCCCAAATTCATGCCGTAGCACGCGTTTTCATCTGTGATAAGGTTGCACGTTAGGGGAAGGAAAGCGTAAAACTGATAAATAGAATAGCCTTTTTTCAAATAATGTAAAGTTACCAAGGATAGCCGTGCTACTCGGAGGGCAGGCAATATTCCACAAGAACCCATCGTGATCAGCCAGTAGTAGTGACACTATAACACGTCCTCCCTCCCACAACGTACACGAAAGGAATCTTTCTAGCTGTATAACCTTTTTCGTGTGACCCAATCCTATTGTGGATTATCGGAGTCTGCAGATCATTGTTGCAAATGGCCGAGAACTCTCTCTGTGCCCTATGTAAACCACACGAAAATAAATTACGCTCGTTTTTCGTTTCGCTCTTTCCCTTTTCCTTCTCTCTCTCTTTTCTTTCGCTCACATCAAAAGCCCTTTCTTTCTTTCGCCATTTGACGATAGCCTAAGCGCGCCTATTGCGTGCACACAAGTTTAACCATGTCGCTTACAGCATCACGATCCGATACTACTAGCACCGCCGCAAGACGAGCAAGCAGGATAGCAGCACCGCCTGTCCCACGCATCCCTACCACTTATCTGAAAAGAGCTTCTGCCACAGCAGCAACAACGACAACAACCGCAACTTCCCCTGTAACGACGACGAAACGAAGCAGCATAGCATCTTCAGGAGGCGCATCATCGTCTTCTTCAGCATCGAGTCGTCGCACCAGTGCCTCAAGCAATGGAACAACCATCTTTTCGGCTCCTCTGCCTAAATACAGCCACATTAAAAGCAAGGTTGGCAGTAAAGACAACATTAAGCACAAGCCAGGCGGAGGTAAGACACAATTAGATTGCTTATTACTACAGCTGAGCCTAGATGTTACACACACACTAACTGTTTTTTATACTATTTTCATTTACGCGATTTAATGACATTAATGTGGTACCTTGATATATGAAATGCAGGTACTTCTCGCATTGACGATTATAATGTGACATCACCACGATCTCTGTCGCGCAACAGCAGCGTGAAAAGTCCCAATTCAACTTCATCGTCCGTTTCGGAACCTACGCGTCGCAAGCGGGTGGATTACAGGTTAGATTTTTTCTTTCGCTCGTACATTTGTGCTGAAAAGTGTATTGGAATGGCTGGGGTGGAGAAAAAGCTGCGCATAATAAAGGAAAGCGGTTGATATCAGAGTGGTTGGATGTGAGGGGGGGTGTGATATGCAAATACACTGGTTGTTATCGTTGAAAAAAAGAATGAAAGAAAATCTCAGGTCGAAAAGTCTGAAAGCAGTAAGGTGAAATCCAAAATCGGATCTCTCGACAATGCCAAACACAAACCAGGCGGAGGCAACGTCGAGTTGTTTGAAGAGAAAATTGATTATAGCAAAACCGCGAAATCCAAAGTCGGCAGCACAGATAATATCAAGCACAAGCCTGGCGGCGGGAATGTCAAGTTGTATGACGCGAAAAAGGACTACTCCAAGGCTAGATCCAAAGTAGGCTCGCTCGATAATGCCAAACATAAGCCTGGCGGTGGCAATGTCAAACTTTTTGAGGAGAAGAAGGACTTTAGCGCGACAGCTAAATCCAAGGTTGGCAGCAAGGATAATATCAAACACAAGCCCGGTGGTGGTAATGTCCAGCTGTTTGAGGAAAAGAAGGATTACAGCGCAACGGCCACATCCAAAGTCGGATCAAAGGATAACATCAAGCACAAAGCCGGTGGAGGACAAGAAAAGATTTTTCACCAAGATGTTTCTTTTAATAACGCCAAATCTAAGGTCGGATCAAAGGATAATATCAAGCATAAACCAGGCGGAGGACAGGACAAGATTTTTCACCGAGCTGTTTCCTACGACTATGCTGAATCCAAGGTTGGCAGCAAAGATAATATTAAGCATAAACCTGGTGGTGGTGACGTAGAGCTATTCGAAGAAAAGGTCGATTACAGCGCAACGGCCAAATCTAAAGTCGGCTCAAAGGATAACATCAAGCATAAACCGGGCGGTGGAACAGAAAAGGTCTTTCATGAGGATGCTTCATATGACAATGCTCAGTCAAAGGTCGGATCGAAGGACAATATGAAGCATCGACCAGGTGGTGGCAATGTCCAGTTGTATGACGAGCCATTGCGGTTTGACGAGGATATCCAACCACGAATTGATGCTGGCAAGCAAAGGAAAGTTCCTGAGTATTAATGTGCATGAGCAAATGTACAAGCAATAAGATCACCGGGACTAACCCCCAGTTAATCTTGTAATAAATAGGGTTAAGAAGAAGGAGGAATGCGAACAAAAGTGATTGTCTTTCTTATAAATATCGGTATAACATGTAGTAACAACTCTCCAAAGGTTTCTCATATTCATAAAACGTACATTTTAAACGTTTATTACTATTGCATACCAACAAATGTTTGCCAGTTTCTATACGTCTGTTCAATGGTCTGTTCAATCGACCACTGCCTTGCTTCTGCTACTACCTTTACGATTTCTTCCATAGCCTCATCTTGCCCTTGGGGACTGTTTAGATCAGACTCAATCAACAGTCTATCCTCCGGAATAGCGCACATGAGCTGCTGCAATTTCGACTTTGCGAGTCGACCACTGATGGCTACTGAAAAAGATACATAGATACTAAATCCCTTCACATTGAGAAACTGCGGGATGGAACCAGCCGAGCCAACAAAAGAATGTATACAAAGTCGCACAGGTGGCGGAAGAGCAGTAGATGATGATTTGTCTTTTTTCTTGCTGGGTACTGCTAGTTCTTGAAGAAGCTGCAATAAATGACCGGAGGCTTGAACACAATGGACGCTCACAGCGCGCTGGAATTCGCGCGCTATTTCAAGCTGGATACGTAGTACATGCATTTGATGGTCGATCGATGTTTGAACTGTAGTAGGTTTGACGCCATGCCATTCAATGGCTCCATCTGGCAACAGTCGTGCTGCTCGATCCAAGCCGACTTCGCCTACAACTGCTTGTGGATGGTCTGCAAGTCGTTGTTTCAAGTTAGCAACCCATTCTTCTCGAGGAAACGGCCGCTCGAGTGCTTCGATCATTTCTTGTTTTTCGGAAGCTATCTTGGCCGTCAAGACTTGATCGTAATGTGTTTTCGGGTCGGCATTGTCATCGACCATGAGTCGATGAAGAAACCATGGGTGAATGCCTAATAGTTTTATATTGTTCCAATGAGTCTTGTCTCCACTGAAGTTAATACAGTAACCTTTTATTATGCATTGCTTTACCGAATGAGGGAATACAACGTCCCGAGGCACATTGCGCGGTTACCTCGGCAACGCGATCCCAGTCGTCTTGACGAACCCCCATGATGGTAATGTGGCCTGTTTTCAACTTGGGAATCATGTCGAGGTGCTCTACATCGTCATGAGGGTGGCAATGGGCATCACACAGTTTACTATTGTCCATGTTGATATTTACACGTAGGAAGTTTAAATATGCGTAAAATGCAGCCCGAGAAAGAAGAAACAACAATACTCTATATACTTGAATTTTATTTTTGTATTATTTATACAACAGTTGGGTGATTGGCTTGTGCGAATCCTACACGGTGGTCATCACCATCATAGATCGATACATAATGCTCCAAGAACTTTTGACCAAGAATAAAGTCTAAACCGCCTTCCTCTGCTTCCTCGGCATCATCCAATGTCGTGCTGACAATATATAGGGGACAATCGGACGCTCCCCAGTAAACGAGCTGCCATTCTGGCACAGTGTATTGCTGCGGTGTCAGGCTCAGCTTCACGCCGTTTGCGAAATGGAATTCCACGTTGGGTAAAGCCTCGAGGGAATTACATGGAACTGTATAAAGTTCGAGTGTTTCGTTGTACTTGGCCTGCTTGATATTCTTGTACACGTTTGCTGCGATTTGTGGTTTGAGGACGATCATGGTGGTACCTGTATCAACAATACCATAGGCTTGAGATCGTCGCTTTTTAGAAACGGCGCTGCTCACTTGAGCTTCGCCCACGCTAATGCTTTCTAAACCAATCGTCCAATAGTCAGCATAATCGCCATCGACAATTTGAGGAATCCATTGGATTTCGCCTTGGTAGGTGTCCTCAGGAAGTAATCCACCTAGCGCCAGTTTGCCTCCTACGGTACTGATATCCTTATGGTCCCGAAGCGGCTGAAAGTACACGCTAAACATGTTACGCTCAACAGCTTTTTGCTTGACCAAATTGTCCATAGGTGTAAGTAGTGTCTCATGTTCTAATTTCAATCGCACAATCAAAATTGATGATTCAATAAGCAAATGTATTTTTATCTTTCGTTATTGTCGTTATTGATTATTTCATTAATAGCACTTTATAATAAGATCAAGAGAGAATCTTACTTGTATTGAACTCGGATGTGCCTCGATTGGGTGCAAACCCAACAATGCCGTCTAAGTATAACAACAATAAACAACAAAGAACAACGAATTAGTAAACACAAAAAGTAGTTGCATCATGGTATATCGAATACAGTAGGTAGCAAGAAAAAAAAACACTTACTGATGCCATCTGTAAGCAAATTATCTACCACTTTGGTTGCTAAACCCATCGACTGGTTAGCTATCCGAGTGTCTTGAAAGGAAATGGTATCATGTGCAACGTGGCCTTCTACAGCACCAGATCCATAGTGGACCATGATGATATTGTCCTTTTCGATACTCTTAGTAGATGATTTCTCCGTCTCAAAGGTGGTAGTAGCCCCTGGACAATCAGAAGTATCATTGCATTCATCGGACGGAATCCAAATGACAGGCGAGCCAGTATCAAAGATGACTTTGAACGTTTGTGCTGGCGTTCCACTGAAAATATGAAGGATATAGTTGTATGTTGCAAAAATACAATGAGTTCCTTTTACTCTTTTAGCTTATTAGTAGAAAGTAGTTGCTACTTACACGCCCAGTTCAATGACATACTAAATCGATAAAGACAAGAAAAAAGGTTACTACTACGTAAAAGTCGTAATCATCTCGCGTTTTTTCAAAACTTACACTCCACATGGTATTTGCCATTTGAGTCGATGTTGTCGTCGTCTTAATGGCTGGTTTCGAAGAAGAGTGCGAAGGTGATGATGGTGATGACGAAGGCAGCGCTGGGGACGATGGCGTTGATAGGTCTGAATCCAATTGCATAAGACTGTTCGTATGTCCATCCAGATCTGGCATTCGCGGACCACGGTACGACCACTTGTGGGGGAGCAACGAGGACAAGGTATCTTCGACATGATTTAAAACAGAGGTTTTTACAAAGTCGGCCAGCGATGGAGGAGGGCGTTCACGAGTCATATCCAGCACGACAGCGCCTGTTGGTGGTGATGATGCTGATGTGGTGACAGCACCTAATAAGCATGCAAGAGCAGCAGCGGATGTCGTCAGTTGCTGTTTCATTTAGATGGCGATGATGAGATATATGTCAAAGGAAGGGCAGTACAAGAATAATGAGAATAAAAGTGACAAATAAGTACAATACTTCCATTCTTATATATTTTTTCTATTTTGGCATATGGTAAAGTTGAACTCACACTCCTTATCCTTAGTTCTGAAATCTGCGTATATCCACTTTCCCCTCAAAATCGTTGGAAAGAAGCGACAGGTACTTTTTTCCCTCCTTCTTTGTGTGTACGTTGATTAAACAATACAAAATTAAACCAAGCAAGAAACAGAATGGCTGAGAGTAATAACAAAATGATATTTCATATGGATTTTCAGGAGCCTCAACACATAAATGATTTTGATGTAATACTGATTGCTGCATCTACTAGTGCTACTGCTACTACGCATGCACGTATGCATCGTATCACCGCAGCAGCACCAGCGGTTTTTATGACACTAAATTAATGGCATTGCATGTGCGGCCTTTTCTTTCAATTTTATTCTAATCCCGAGCAGCACCTCTTTTATTTTTGGAGACACGCATGCACCACACCTCTCTCACTCACTGTAGCAATGGATCTAGCTCGCCTTAAACAAGCATTACAACAACTGCCAATTGACACCCTTCTCAGTGAAATTCCTGAAGTACAAAACTCTATTGCCCATTTATTAAAGTCCAATGAGGCCATGCGCGAATTTGATCCCAAGGGAGAAGATCGAGATTTGACAGAAGCCATTGAGGAGAATCAAGCGCTCATGGAACGCCATGAAAACCGGATCGATTTGACCCTACGTGTAATCAAAGAACGACTTGGAGAAGCAGCAGCATATGAAGTTGGAAGCAACGTGGATGCGTTTCGAAAAGAGCACCCAACCAAACCAGTAGTGCCAGAAAATCAAAAGCAGCAACAAGAACAAGAACAAGAAGAAGGCGTGTTTCTGTAACAAGAGTAGTAGCAACGTATGTACATAGTATTTTTCTTCCTTTCATGCAGCAAACCAAGTACTGAGATCGGTGCGTGGCTCGTCAACGAATATACTGAGGTGGTATGGGTAGACCTGTACTGCTCGATAATCACCATCATCCTATGCAATACCACGTATACGCAAATTTCATCCCCACATTAATATAAAGAAGAATACCATCGTGTATACTGTAAATGATGATTATTACCCGTAGCATCATTGACTCGTGTGTATGATCTTTCGACATGAAGCGGTACGCTAGCCGGAACTTGGCTATTTTACAATGTTTATTATTCGCATAATGATAACGATGATTTCAAGGAGAGAAACGAATAATAGAGATGTTAGGTGTATAAAGAGGGACAAAAAACTTACCGTGTTTTAAAACGCGAGATGCTTCAAGCTCTTTCTTACGTTTCTCAACTGATAAGCTGTGCTTATCACTCAGCAAGTGCTCCATAATGATAGGCTGCAGTGCTTTAAGCACCAGTGGGTGAAGTTCGCTTTCATTGTACCAGTCGATCTTTTCTTGATCAATATTCACAATAACTCGAATGACCTTTTTTATTATTATTCTCAAGTCGTTAGCTAGCTATCCATTCATTCTTGATTAATAATTTGCAAGTAGAAATGAAAACATGCCGTGGATTGAGTAATGCGCAAATGAAGAACGGTACGCGTTTTATTCAACATGGTGTGGTCGGATAGTTTAGGCTACACAAGAGAGAGAAACCTGGTTTTCCAACCATGCGTGTGCAGATCAATACCGGAAATAGATATAAAGTCAGAAGGGACAGAATGAAGTACGCCTATCAATCCAACCAGTCGACTCGCACAACAACCTAACACTCCAACACACATACTTGTAATAGTGAGTGGGCTGGAGCGTCTTTTGTTATCCCTAAAAAGCCCCATTCTAAGTCTCCCACCCACTCCTCCCTACCTCCTCCCTTTCTCTCCCTACGTTTTCCCGGAAAGAAAAACTCTCCTCTCTCCCCTTGTAAATGGCTCCTTTCGGGTTTCCTTCAAGTCAATCACTATCACAACGCAACCCGCGCAACATGCAATACGATCAACAGGAAGAGGAACAACGTTTACTGAGCCAAGGCGGTCATTATGATAATGACCAGGAACAGCCGAGACGGGATTCACATGTCAGTCGACGAAAAGGTTTTTGGGATGTCGAAGAAGATTTCGATTCCGAAGAAGAATGCTACGACGACGAAGATCACGAAGCTCGGATACAACGGCTCAAAAACGTAAAAACCATTAATCTGTCAATATTTATATATTGCTAATATCGACAAGAATACCAACCAAATTCTCACGGACCAACCATTGGGAATTTATAGAATCGGTGGTATATATGGCGATACGTTGCAGTTGCCGCTGCCGTTGGGTTTTCGTTCATCATATTTAAACTAGTATTGATGATGTATGCGCACAGCAAAGAAATGCACAATATGCATGCTCCAGCACAACGACTCTACAATAACGGCACACACCAGTTTGCTCCGACAGTCGTTTATATCTCGCTTGATGGGTTTCGAAATGATTATCTAGAACGCGGCGTTACCCCGAACTTGGCAAAGTTTGGTAAGTGAAATCCACCCCTTCAAGAGGACACTTGGTGTTTTAAAGCCTTTTATGTGGTCACTGTGCTAATCTTTGTTTCATGAGCAATACAAAAGCTTCGGAAGGTGTGAGCGCTGAATATATGAATCCTTCATTCCCGGTACGTCCTCTTTCAATTGGCAGTCTGGTAAAGAAGATATACTAACGTAGTGCCGTGCTCGTTTCTAGTCTATTACCTTTCCAAATCATTGGACTTTGGCTACCGGTCTCTATCCAGAGTCGCATGGTATCGTAGGTAACGAGTTCTACGATCCAGCAATGGGCAAGATGTTTATCCACAAGAAGCCGGAGATCAGTTCACGGTCAGAATGGTGGTCAGGAGAGCCTGTAAGTTTCTTAACTGCCTTTCGTATTCTTCGCTTTGTATATACAAGGAAAATAAAAGATAAAGAGTCTGACAAAGTTATGGTTGTCGAATAAACTTTAGATTTGGGCTACCAGCAGCAGACAAGGACGCAAGTCTGCAGTGATCATGTGGCCTGGTTCTCCTGTGCCAAGTACGATGCCAGATTACCTTGTCGACTATGATCGCGAGGTTACCGCACAACAAAAAATGGACATTGCATTAGAATGGTTTGATTTGCCGTTCGAAGAACGTCCGCAGATGATATCAATCTATGTACCCCAGGTTGATCAGAAGGGACATGGAGGTGGCCCTGAAGGCAAACAGGTAACTCAAAAAAGGTTATAAAAAAAGACATTACAGGCTAACAAGCACAATTTCGAGTAGTTGAATAGTGTGTTAAGCAAAATGGATGATGCAGTTGGGCATCTACTGCAAGGACTTGAAGCACGCAATTTACATGAGCATGTTCACGTCGTAATTGTAAGACTCTTTTTATCACTACTATTCTAATGGATGGTGCTACTTAACATAGAAGAGATAGGGTCTAACTCCAACTCCAAACCCCTCTCCTTCTCACCATGTCAATATGATGCTGTATCCTAGGTAAGCGATCATGGCATGGCACAAACAGACAAGTCGCGATTGATATTGTACGAGGACATACTATCCAAAGAATCATTGTCATTCCTGCGCGTGCGTGAGGCATGGCCATTATTAAGCCTCCGACCAAAAGATGATGCGCCGGAGGGAAGCGTGCAACAAATCTACGAGGAACTCTACAATTATACCCAACAAAAACAGCAAGTAGAGGATGGCGCACATTTCCAGGTCTACCTGCGTGAAAATGTACCTGAAAGGTTCCATTACAGTGAAAACGACAGAATTGCTCCTATCGTGACGATTCCTGACGTAGGATATGCCATCATTTCACACAGTGACTATGACATTCATTCCGGAAAAGACTATCGTCCACGCGGGATCCACGGCTATGACAATATGGCGCCAGAAATGCGTGCCATTTTCATGGCTAAAGGACCCAGGGTCGAACAATTGTATCCACAGCCTGGAACCGTCGTTGCACCCTTCTTTAATGTAGAAGTGTATGGTTTTTTGACACAACTGCTGCATTTGAATGAGGCGCCAAATAATGGTACCTTGCATGGCATGTTTGTGCAAAAATAATGATCACAATAAAACAGATATAGAAAAATGATGCACGTGATCAAACACATATTACATACATATAACATTACTGTGCAGAACTTAAAGAATGGCAACATAAGTGGGCACATGTATGTGCATATTTGGATAACAGCGGTGACCCATGGGCTCAATAAATTAAACCGCTGTGTCAGGTACTTACCTGGCCAGCAACGCTACCACTGTTGACGAGTTTCTTGGTTTTGTATCCTGCTACGATGTATGCCTACTTTCTCGCTTACCCATTTCTTCCTTTCTCCCCTTATGTCATTCCCTATTATACAGCAATGATATTGAGTCTAAGTTCCTTCCAGTTACGAAGAGTGCCTATTCCTTACCTCATGCATTGTAACCTCCTATCGCCTCTTCTGAGTGTATTAAAGATGTGTGCGCGGTGATTGCAAGCATGCTGAGCGCGTCAACCCATCCAAGCAACTTTTCTGAGCATATTTGACCCCACGACAACCAGCTTCGAGACAGAACCGGAAAATACTACCATATCATCTGTGAAATAATAGTTTTTTAATAAGTAATAGAAACAACATAGTTCATCGCTTCATGGAAAATTGCCGCGTTTTTTTTCATGCCAGATTTCATCTGGCGACGTCCACACAAAAGTCAGTGCAGGGGACTATACAGAGGAAGCAGTAGCAACCCCGTTTCACTTGCTTTTTCCTCTCTTTCCTTTCTTTCTTGAACCTTAAAGAGCAAAACGTTAAAAAAGGGTTCATCATGGACGATCTACTCGATCTTGATTGGTCTAGTAACAAGGCTCCACCCCCGAATATACCCCAAAAACCGAGTTATCTTCAAGGCAAAAAGAGACAGACTGATGCTTTCGGCGACTTGCTCAACTTCGACGATCAGTCAGCAGTGACTCGTACACCACCATCACAACAACAACAACAACGACCACCGATAATGTCGTCGTCGTCTTCTTCTTCGTCTTTGAACAAGAACATTAGCTCGCTCGATATGATGCTCGATCCGTTTAGCAAATCCAAAAAGGAATCATCGCCTCAATCACTGAATGCACTGTAAGCGTTTTGCAAATAGATAGAGAGGAACCTTTTTATGCTAATAAGCTCTTTGTCTTGCGTATTTGTACTTCATAGAAAGCAAACGAAGAATGCAGAGTACACGTCATCAGCATCATCCAAGTGGAATTTCGACCTTTTGGATAGCTCACGTAATACAACGGTATGTGTTATATGGTCCTAAATTATTAAATAGTAGCTTTAACACGTAATAAAATTCTAGCCAAGCGCGGACCCGTTCGATGTTGAATCCTTGGCTTCACGTACAACACCTGTTATTCAACAGCAGCAACAACAACAATCCCTCAATACCGATGATGACAATCCATTGGGCATTCTGTCAATGCCTGCCGTCAAACCTAAACCAGAACCTTCACCGTCACCATCGCCTCCTCCTACCTCTTCTTCTACTCCAATTGTCGGGTATCGTGATGACTTTGACGATGACGACAACAACGGCGCAGCATCATCACCATCATTATCGTCAAGAGAAAAACGACGAGGATCGATGGATATGTTAATTGCACAAATGGTGGATATGGGATTCGAAGCGGAACAAGCGCAAGTTGCTTTGGAAGCTACTGGTGGCCGAGATTTGCAGGATGCCGTAGATTTGCTGGTCAATAATGCACGTGTCATGCAACAACAACAACAACAACAACAAAGACCATCACCGCGACAGCGACAGCGAGGACCCATAACCGATACAGCACGAGCACGGAATGCATTATTCCAAGATGATTATGCGGACGAAGAACACGAGCCTCCGATGACCGAGAAACAGAGATTGCAACAACAGATAGAATTAGAAGAACAATATCACCAGCAGCAGCAGCAGCGACAGCAACAGCAAGGATCCCAACCGGGAGAATCATCTTCATCGTCAGGAAATGTCGCATTCCAACAGCAAAAGGAAAAGCTTGTAGCACAAGCGTCCGAGTTGGGTGGCTTCCTATACAAGAACGCAAGCATGTTTGTGAAAACCGGACGTGAGCGTGTCACAAAAGCCGTTGGGGATTGGCAAGAGCAACAACGATTGGAGCGGCTCAACCGTGAGCATGGACGGCCGCGATGGATGGCAGAGGATGTGATGGATGACGAAGTTGACCAAGTAGCAGCAGCAGCATCCCGACACAATGCAGGAGCAGGAACGACAGGAGCGTCAACAAAGCAGCAGGAGCCATATATGGAAAAGTTTGTTGACGATGACGATAGTTCCGACGAAGATCCTGCATTAGAAAAACAGCGAGAAATGGAATGGAAGCGACAGCAAGAAGAAAAGCGGAGACAGTATGTGGCACAAATGCGGAAACGACAACAAGAAGAGGAACGAGTTCGGCAACAACGTGAGGCTGAGGAAACCTATGTGTCGCCATCCAGACGACGCGCCACGCCAAACACGAGTCAAGCTTCGAGTCGAGCTTCGCCACGCGCCACACCCTCACCATCATCAGCAGCAAAACCAGCGGCAGTACCTGTTCCTCACCCACATAGACCACAACGACAACGACCCATTGTCAGTGCTTCCCCAGACGTAATGGCACGTGTCAACCAAGCGCGACAGCGAGGTAATGAACATTTCAAACTGGGTCAATTTGGTGATGCCGAATCTGCGTACAGCCAAGCGCTTGGCGCACTACCATCGGGCCACGATCACCTTGTCCTGCTGAGCAACAATCGTGCTGCGGCGCGGCTCAAGATTGGCGAGTACAAGCGCTGTATTGAAGACTGTGAGCTTGCCATCGAGATGGCACTTGTCAGTGGTGAAAGCATCGAGTCAGAGGGCGTCACGATCCGATGGCGCGAGCAGCTGGTCAAGGCTTTGCATCGTAAAGGCGATGCTCTGGAAAACATTGAAAAGTTTAACGACGCGATCAAGACGTATGAAGAGTTGGTCAAATTGGAAGGTTCGGGCAATGTCAAGATTAATCAAGCCTTATCCCGGTGTCGCAAAGCTTTGAATCCCACAGTATCGCAACCGCAACAGTCATCGTCAACAACAACATCTACAATGGATGATCTGTTTGGTATTGGAAGTACAGCAGCACCAGCAGCGACGACGACTCGATCATCACCATCGAAACCATCACCAAGACCATCTAAACCGGCTAATGTGGAAGAAAGCAAAGCGGTAGCTGCCATGCGGGCGCAGGCAGCACAACAAGAAGCAGAGGATGCAGAGCGACTGGCACGGACAGACGATGTGAATACACGGATACAGAACTGGAAGTCAGGCAAAGAGAACAACTTGCGTGCTCTGTTGGCAACGTTGGATACCCTGCTGTGGCCAGGTGCACAATGGCGTGGTGCTCAAATGAGCGAACTTATTGATCCAAAACGATGCAAAATGACATATATTAAAGCCATTGCCAAGGTGCATCCTGATAAGGTAATCAAAAGTGGAGTCTTGTATTTTCCAATGGGAAGGTGTTGGTTGTTATTGACGACAGATATACTGATTTATATCACTCTCTATATATACATACTAGCTACCAGCATCTGTTACTGTTGAACAACGCATGTTGGCTAGTGCCATCTTTAGCACATTAAACGAAGCTTGGGATTCGTTTAAAACACAACTCTAGAATCTAAAACGAATATATAAAATTTATATTTGGAAACGTACATTATAATACAATAGAAATGGTTATAAACTTTGATATTTTAATACATGCTCTTTTACTTTTTTTGCAAGTAACAGTTCTTCATTGCTACCACTGCGACGAACGATAGCACTGTCATGATAAATCCGTACACTAAACATCTTCTCAAAGAGCGATATAGAGCATCTATTACTATACGCTGAATCTCCGGATTTAGTTTTCCAATGTCAGCAATGGACCCTCGGACAAAGTCGATAATTTGCTTGGCGTCAGGACCGTGGATAGTCTGCTCCAGAAGGGATTTGAAGCTACCCTGGACAATCGCAGCAGCGATAGAACCACCAGTGACGAGACCAGTAGAACGGAACAGGAAAATCATGGAGGTGGCCGATGCCGTATCTTCACATTTAGTAAAAAATCGGTTAGTCTCTTTTCTCTTATTTATTGCTCAAAAGTATAGAAAGAACTCGATATGTATATTTACCTTCATGGTCAATATCTGCTACGAGCGATACCATAGTGCCAACAGCCACTGAACCCATAGCGAATCCTTCCATAAGCATACACATGAGCTTAAATAGCAAGTCATCTGTGGTTGGTTTCCATAAGATCATGCCAAAGACAGCGAGTATATCGAGCATCATTGTGATGACCAAGTAATTCTTGTAGCGACCAGTAGTACCAATGTATTTACCAACACACCAGCATCCAGTAGCGATAGCAATAGTACGAGGCATAACCCAAAAGCCAGTAGAGGATGTGCTATATCCCAGAATTCCCTATATGAAACCACCATTAGACGACCCAACCCTATCTTCTACGCACTCCATGCATACAATAATCGACATTTACCATCAAAAATTGTGGGAGTACATAATTGATCGCCGTCACTGTCCCCCACAAGAAGAAATTGCTTGCACATGAGCCCAAGACATTGCGGTTCTTGGCCATTTTGCAAGACATCAAAGGGTTCCTGGCCCACGTAAACTCGTTGATGAAAAACACGAGATACGCAGTGACCGAGATTCCCAATACCGTCACGACCCATGGATCGCTCCATTTACGTGTATTGCCACCTGAAGATGTACCGAGGACAAAGCACGAGTTGGCAACAAGCAAAATAGCAGCGCCCATAGCATCGATTTGGTCCACCAAACGTCCTTTGGTCAAGTTGTTGTAATTAGGCAAACGCCGGGAGTAGATGTACAGGGCAAACAAGCAAGGGGGTAAGTTGAGATAGAAGCAGGTACGCCAGCCTACTGTATCGTTGATCCATCCACCCAAAGGTGCACCCACTGCCCCTCCAATCTTTTTTTTTTGGTAGTCATCATTATTAGTTAAATCTATGTCACTGTAGAAAAACTATTCTTCAATTACTTTGTGCTTACTGTTTGAGTCATGTTGACATAGGATTGGTATTTTCCTCGTTGACGCATGGGGACAAGGTCGTGAATGACAACTGAAGCCATGCACATGAGTCCCCCGCCCCCTAAACCAGCAATGGCGCGGGCTATCGACAGCTGCAGAATGTTTTGGGACGCGCCGCAAGCTGCTGACCCGATAAAGAAAAACATATTCACGACCAGAAGAATTGTTTTACGACCAAACACATCCGATAATTTGGCATCTGTATTCGGAAAAAGAAGCATCAGAGAACAGTATTTTTGTTTCGGACATCGTTTCTCTTCCATGTTACTATCGACGATTCTTTTCCCGAATCTAATACTGCCCTCCTCCCGACTCTCCCCCTTTTCTTTCCCTATCTTCCCCTTTTTTTTCTCTGGAAAAAAAAAAGAACTTGCATAAAGGCTGCAAGGCGGATGAGCTGAGTAAATATGAAGTCAATATCCACGCAGTCAGATTAGAGCTAAATATAACAGATGATTATAAAAACGTGTCATTTCATTAGTAAAAGGCATATCACAACAGCAATCAGTATACACATTTTATCAGGAGGGGATGAGGATGCTTTCGATCTGTACCTTTTAAATTCGGTGCCAATCTCGGTGAAAATGGTATAGACAATCGAGTTATCAGCTGCCGCTAGAATCGACCCCGTACAAAGACTGCAAATGCATACAGATATGAGAAACTCCCACTACTATGTACTTTCACTGCTGCTGTTGTTGTCCCGCCTTAGTCACAATAGAATGCGCAGTCATGATACCTACCAAAACGTCAGCAGTCCAAGGCTAATTCCACCTTCCTTTAACCGATCGCGATACACCTCATCCGGCTTCAGAAGCAACGGTTGCGTTTCTAGTGACATTCTTTCTTTTGATGTGAAAGCGTAAACTAAACCCGGGAAAAGGATCAAGTATAAAAAAGGGGATGCGAGAAAAAAAGGAAGAAGACGCGAGAGAAACCAATAAATATAAAACGTTTCCTGACTGCTACTGCATGTTGCTTTTTTATGTATCAAACTTTTTGACTTTCACAAAAGATAACTGTCAATGACGCCATCCGTCTCGATGTTTGTGAGCTTTTGTGCCTTTTGGACAAGTGGAAGATAGACATATACGGTAGCACAATCTCCAGCAAATGGTAGGACGCACGGACTAGATATATAATAGAATATACACAGACACACACAGAGAGAGAGAGAGAGAAAAAAGAGCGAGTGATGACAACAAGGCAAATATTGCGGCCTGATGTCGCAATTGAGGGTAACCACAGAAATCGGTAATAACAAGCTTCTTTTTGAAGCTCAGCAAACTGATGGAATGAATATTTTTGTTCTTGTTGTTCAAATGGTATATAGTGGAAATCATTTACAATAGAGAAAGAGAGAGAAGATAGAGGGAGCAAAATACACGGAAGATGCTTGTTAATTTTTGTCTTTTGAAAGGATGATATGCTGGGATTTTTTTTGTTCTGCTTTGTTTTGGGTGTTTTGGGAGAGACTACTAAAAACTGGTATGTGAGCGGAATTTTTTTATGGAATGGATAGAGTGTAGGTTTTTGTCAAGCGCAGCTCGGGTAAAGATGTTAGTGGTATAGGGATGTAGTAGTAGTAGTAGTCGCTGCTGTTGTAATACAGGGCTTTTTCATGGTGTTGATGGTGGTTGTCATGGTGGTTGTCATGGCGGTCGTCATGGTAGTCGTGCTCGGTGGAGTGATGGACAGGCTGACGGATCGCAGCGAGCTACTTGCACTGCCAGTAGATGTTGACGTTGCAGTCAGGGCAGGCGATGAGGTAGAAGGAGAAGTGTGGATCGATGAAGAAGCATTGTTTCTGCTGTGATGGCACGAAGATGATGATGATGTTGCTGCTGATGAAGATGAAGATGATAAAGAATATGCTGATGATGAAGATGCTTGTAAAAGTGCTGGAGTGGTGGATGATACCGAGGATGCTGAGGAAGATGTGGATGCATGATGTGATGAAGGGTGAGGTCTTGGGAAGTCCTCGAATTCGTGCCAATCGTAGCCAAGCAATGGATGGTTACGCAAAGCATCGGCTCTTAAGCATTGCTCGCTGCAGTAAAGCGAATCCTAATTACAACAAAATATCACTTAGTAAAACTTGGCACTGCTTATTACACTCTCGGTTGAAGAATTAAAAAGAAGGGAACTTACAGAGTACGGATTAACCGCATTGTCACAGTACGTGCACCAGTTGAGATCGCTCATGGAGCCATGCAATAAGCAAAGAGGTTTACTTTATTATGAGTCAAAAAGAAATAGTAAAAAGTGATGATGTTTAAGAGAGCGAGAGAGAGGTGAGGAGGAGATGGATTGATGAGGAAAGAAGAAAGAGGAATCGTTGGGTTTTTAAATTGTCGGCGAGTGCGACTTTTTTTCTTCTTTAGTTTGTGTGTGTGTGGTGTGGTGCGGTGCGGTGTCCTTCATAGGTGCACTCTGTGTGTGTGTGTGAGTGTGAGCAAGCGAGTGTCGAATTGTGTGGGAGTGAGTGTATGTCGTCACTTATCAAGACCGACATCAGAACCCAAAGGAAGAAATAATACGCCCTCCCTCTGTGTGGTTATTGGTCGTGGTGGTGGTGATGGTGCTGCTGCTGCTGCTGCTGCTGCGAAGCGTGTGCTGCTGTTGTGCTGCGTTCGTCATGGATGTGGGTAACCAACTAAAAAAAAATTCCCATATCGGCTCTGCAAGGTATCCGAACCCCCACTTTTTTTCTCGCTCTCTCCCTGTGTATGTTCTTCCCCACGGCTTCATTCCCTTTTATAGGATGCGCAGTGCTTGACTGGGGGTGCGTTTCCGCATCATATTTTTGATAAGGAGTTAAAGTGGATCGTTTCTGATTGGTTGGGCGAATTTGCTTTTATCACGCAAAGCCCGTTCGTTATTAAATTTGGGAGAGACCGCAAAATACAACTTTGGGGGATGGGGGACAAAGAGAGTGTGAGTGAGGCATTATTACCATAAGAACAGAGAAAGAGGCTTGTGCAGACAGTGGTACACGTAAGAATAGTCCGGGGAACGCTATACCGGGCTACGCACATGGAATACTTGTACTACGCGCTTTGCCCTTTTGCCAAGGGCCGAGCGGATGACGAAGTTGAATGATGTCCGTTGTTGGCGGTGATGTTCAGCTAAGGCACGTTATACTAGCAGCTACAAGACGTATTATTCTCTATCAAGATAGCCACAGCTGCTATGTACTTGTTATCACATATTGGACACACAAAAACAGAAGGCGTGACTGACCCCCATTTCATAAATCAACTATTTTAGATTTCATCGAATGGTCCTTTGCCGTGTGTTCTTGTCACGGGCACAGAAATGAGGAAGCGTGAGCTTCTAGGAGGGAGACAGGCTCATGTCACAATAATTGTTTGCTATCATCATCTAGCTTCGTCCTCTCCTTATCTTTTTTTTATTTATCTTTTTCTGGATATCACTAATACTGCTTCCTTTCGTCTGTTAGTACGGATGATTAGCACCTGGGAATAGTAGGAAGACTTGCAGGAACCTATAACAAAGTTCTCTGGGTAGATCTTGTACGATGCATTGTTATTTACCATCATCATTGCTTCATCAGGGTTACGTTTAAGTTATGTGTAGAAATGCCCATTGCAATCTTTCAATGTTACTTATTTTGTTTGCTCCTCTAAGGCAACACATATAAATACTAGGCAGAATATGAAAGTGATACGATCAAAATCACAATTTGTTTGTGTTGTGCTGAGGGTACCCTTAAAACTACTACTTTATTTGGTTTTATGTAAAGGAACCATTTGTTTTGCTGTTGTGCACGGACTGCAGCTTTTGCTCTTGCTGCCGTAATCCTGTCTTATGCTGCTACCGCTGCCGCTGGTGTCCAACTATTTTAGTTCAGAACGTAGCTACGAACCAGTACATTGGGAAGCTGTCTATTACTATACACAAGGGTCTGGGTACACCGAGTACCTTATTCTCGCTTCCCCTTGCTCTGGATGCTCTGTGCCAAAGTATACAAGCAAAACAGCCAATTCAGGCAGCCTGTGCACTTATCACTTAAACACCCCTTCTTCTCTTTCTCGATACAGTATTACGCTTCAGCTTCCTATCCATCGACCGGTGGGATTTGTGTAACAAAACAGTCTGAAACACGCAAACCATAGGTTTGTGTATTCTCTTGTGATTAATTCTCATCGTTCTTCTTTGCATCGTTTTCCCCCATGACACCTTTCCCCACGCCAACCTACTTTAACAAAAAAAAGTATCCTGACCATGATGATGACGATGATGCAATTCAAGTTTTTTGTTGCAATCAGGTCCCACATCTTGTCTAAAAAGAGGTTTAACGGACTCACGAGAGAGATATATTTTAGTTTTTCGTGTAATCCTCTTACCTCCGGACACATCTCCTTCCCATACCATCATCAACGACTATAAGTGTTGCCTATCTTCTTTCTCCTACTGTAACAGTGTCAACAGCAGCAACAAACCTTATTACCCAAACCTTATGAAGCGCCTATCATAGGAATGACTGTTGAATGCGAGAACCACCCTATACGTACCTGTGCATGTCGCAAAGGCACCAGGAGCATCTAGAGAGGAGAGAAATCTACCTTTGCTGATGGACATTATTAATTGGGAAGTATGGCTACGGTACCATCGCCTTTATCACAACAAAAGCAAGAATAAGGTTGCTGCTGCATAATGGTCGTCAGGAAAAAAATCATAAGCGTTTAAGTATATGTATTAACAAAGTCGTACTACTACAACATTACAACAAGAAAACACAAGCACACACTATTTCCCTTCTCCTTAATATCGTCGTTTCACACACTAACATTGTATGACTTTTTTTGTTAAAAAACAAACGGGAAAGGGACAAGAGATAGATAATACCATTTTGAGGTACCACAAGCAATAATGCAAAGCATCCTGTTAGGGATCGACCACAAGAAAGAAAGAAAGAATGAGGCTAAATTTATCAAGCTCCATATCTATACATCACCCCTTTCTATAATATGTTAGCGTGTACCACGAAGCCCGTATCCCCTTGTGCTATTGAAATTGAAACCTTCCACGAAAAAGCTGTCAATTGAAATCTTTTTACCCCTCCTATTTTCTACTTTGTGCTAGTGCTATCATAAATTATCCAAACACTGCTGCATAATACACTTCTTTGCTAACTACTAGCTCGGTTTTATCACAGGGTTAATTTAAAAAAGTCGCTAAAGAGAGTCAGCGAGTATACTAGCTAAATGTATTAAATCAAGTGGTTGGAATAGGGGATGGGTAAGAGAAAAAAATGAGGGAGCAGACTGATATCGGAACAGCATATGCGGCCCTTGCAACAAAGTTTGCGCGCACAAGAGTATAATTGTTGTTGTATGTTGCAATTTAGAATGAGAGTGTTTGGTTCCAATCATGCAATCATTTTACTGGTTCGTCTGACGCGCCAATGCAGAATTGTTGTATCATGACGCTGATCCGAGCAGATTAAAAACAATGCAGTACATACATAGCCCTTTCTTTCGCACATTCACGCATACTTAGTGACCTGTAATAGCTGGAACGAGCACTGTTGTTACTTTATCATGATACACCGCTTTTTTTGGTTATGACCAAATATTTAAATGCTTTTTTGTTGTCAATAAAGAACGAGTGCTCATTGGATTACATGTCGTGTGTAGCATTGTGCTATTACACATTATACACGTAGAAGGGAAGGAAGGGGATGATCATCATCGCATACTTGGATATCGCCAACGCACCACGAAAGGACCAAAATATTCTCTAGGAGCGCCTTGTCGATATGGGTGATCCTAAACACAACTAACCCAACGCAAAAATTGCTCTCCTTCTCTCTCTTTTTCCCTCCCTCCCAAACCAACCTACTACCCCTTGCATTGATGGAGATGCATTATCTCTCCAGAATGAAAGAATTATAAATCTTATCGATAGTGTTTATGAGCAAAAAGGGAACATGGTCACGAAAACAATGAGTTATGCACGAGAAAATGGCGACGTTCTTCTGTCCTTATTCCCGGGTGACAAATAGAGTGCTAGTAAAAAAAGCCCGCTTCGCCGCTAGATTTGCTCATGCGACTATTTTTCTTCATTATTGGAATGACATGCCAAAAGTGTTCCTGATCATCGGGCTCATTCTGGTTGGTTCAACCTTTTTTTTTCCAGGCGTGTATTTCTGATCATTATATCCTTCTACAGATTACAGATTTATTAACGTCGATACGGGTTTTCTTCTTTCCAGACCAATCGGTCCCTCTTTCGGAAATGATTTATATCAGCGTCATCGAGTTGAAAAGAAGTTCTTTTCATTGGTTCGATGCAAGTGTAGGCACACGACTACGGGCTTAGTTGAGCTATATTATTTCCTGATTCAATGGCTCGCTCCAGTCAATTGTTACTAAAACTGGGGATGTTTGCGGCCTTTTCTCTTTCTTTAATTGATGCTTGCTGTTTTCGGTTTTTCCCATGCTGTCATACATATTTTCTCTCGCAAGAAAGACGTGACTTCCATACCATCACTACACGTATAACCATGCGACGTGTTGGTGGTTGGAACTGACCAGGACATGCTGCATCAGCTTTATTTGTGTAATACAAGGGGAAAAAAAGCGGCAAAAAAAGTACGTCAATCATGGGGTTTGATTGCAAACAAAGCCAGCAAAGAAGCGATCTCACGCTTTTCGGATCATGATAGAGTGAAATTTATAACAAGTTACTCGCCAACCGAACATATAATTTCATTCAATTAGGCGCTATATCATACACATCGTTTGTTCCTGAATGCCTGGGCCCTCATATATCATTCTCCGGTAAATTCAGGACATGAACATTGTCAAAGCCGGTGGTGCGGACGGCGATATAGTGACGACCTGATATGTTATAGCGGTAAATACTTTTTTTTTAAAACTAGTCTACGTATTTAATCTACAGTCTGCTCTATGTATTTATCTTTTCATTGAATTTTATGATTAGCTACTCGCTGCGTCTCGGACATTTCAAGAGTGATATGCATATTATAGAACACTCTGCTGCGCGAGATATCCTGCTGTGTGCTAATCCGTATTTTGCATCCTTGAGCCAAAATAATCTTCACGATTATACCAGAGTTAAACTATACAAGTAGCAAAAAAACCCGACTTCTATATGTATGAGCGCTTTTATCGAATCTACTGACTTCGTCGTCGCTCCCCGGACATGTGCTGCATGGGAAAATCACAGTCTATCTTCAAAGCCCTTCTACTTATCCTATCATGAAAGTATTACGTTTAATTTTCACTTTGTGCGATTCAAGTTGCAACTGCTGACGATGCCACCACATATTTGTTGCGGTGTCTATCGTTTTAGCTTACTAGCCCATGCACTTTACGACCATAGATTTGGAATCATATCACATAACAGGGGAGCCAATATGAATTGAGTGGATGTTCTATGTACTAAGACGTTTCAGCTAAACATTTCTACTTACCTTAATGCAGTAACATAAGCAGCCATTCTTAAGAATAGCCACTCTACCGAAATCAGGCCTTCCGTAAAGTCATAGAATTTCATCGGTAAGGAACGTTCTTGTTATATGCCTGTAAATGGGCCTCATGTCATCATACGGCTGTTCAAGCGTGCTGCGATATAATTATAAGGCCCTCTAAACGATCGTTTCAAAGATAGAAATACTGGCATTTCTACAGTCACCTAAATTAGTGAGGTCTGGCGATGCATACGCAACGTTAAATGTCACAGAACTCGACATTACAGCCACGCAAAATACTTTTCCACGAGGCAAACAGGCTTATGTTAAACAAAACTACAATCAAGCTATTAATCCTTATACTCGAACAATCGCACAGTTGCAATACGATCTATCCAATATCCTACTCCATCGTGCCGCTGCCTATGAAATGCTGACGATGGTAAACGTGCCAACCTGAATGGTAAAACAGGTTGGCCGAATCTGTATGTCACACAAAGCAATGCTCTGCTTTTTTGCAAGAAAAGCTTCATCCAGCAGCAACAGTTTACCCCATCCTCGACAATCATATTTAGTCCGACAGTACGAAGATATTACGTAAACGATCAATCAGCGTAACCAGTGGATGGTCCGACTTTTGCCATATGAAGTCATTGGGTCGATTCTTTGTCACTTGTCGCTCAAGGAACAGGGTCGGATGGCTGTGACGTGTTGAAGCGTTTGCAGCAATGAAGCATTTGGAGCAACTGGTAGCGTGTGACTACTCGATATCAAATACATTTGACAAGACGACCTTATGTAAGATATTTGATCATTGACAAACTGTTCATCTTCAGATAATCTGAATACAGTATGCTGGACGTAGTGAATACTATACTGGTTTTTGTAAAAGAGATTGTGTTTCTTCAGAGGGGCAGTATATCATTAGAGAAGGCAATATACCTAAACGCACTGTTTGATGAAGTGTGTATTGCTGCCACAAACATTCACGTACATTATAATATCACAAGCAAAGATTTAGGACCATAAATTGCCACTGACAGAAACAACTATAGTTAGAGACCTGTAACATCACGGTATTTAACGATATGAAACAATGCACAAGGGGGTAATCACATTTAGCATAAAGTTTGTGCTATAAGAGGTGTTTTCAACTATGTACCCACACAGCCGACAAGTGATCTTCTGACGAATAACCATCGTCCAATGCTGTTGCGGCAATTTGATGTAAGGTGTAAGACCATCGGGACAACGAAACTCGCTACGAATAAACACAATATCAAAAGCAATAGATTTACACATTTGTGATATAACATGAAAATATAGAGCTTCTAAAGGATGGAGGAAGCACAGGCCTCTTTCAAGAATACGCCTTTTCTGAAGCACTGTAAATCCAAGACACATTAACACTGCACGCATCATACGTTGCATCAAAGTCTTCTCAAGTTGATAATAATACTTTATCAATTGGAATCGTAATGTGGCTACACTGAATAATATATTAGATAGATCGAATTCTGAAAGTATACTGTAGAGAGTTGTATCTCTTTTCTTCTACTTCCTTGTTGCCAACAAAACATTCTCATAGAGACGGTTGCGTTGCAGTACGGTGCTGATTTTAGCGCATACCAACATGTAAACTTTACAATTACAAAGATAAGGTTTTCCAAAAGGTTGTTCAGGGCAATATACACAGAAGCAAAGCTATTCATATATAAAAATAACAAGGATAATCATTAGCAAATACTTGCTTCAATCTATGTCAATGAGCACTGTGTGATACAATAGTAGCATCTGTAGAGATCGGCTCTTATTTGGTCAGCTTCTTTTGACAGATTTACGCATTACCCTGAAGTTTCGACAAATACCCAAAAGATAGTCGTATTCGCGAGGGGTTACGGGCGGTGGAGGAGAGGATCGAGAATGAAGTGGCAAATGGTACTCCACCGATAAACGCTCCGCGCTACTTGGAAAGTATATTGCAGAAGAGGGTTTCTGGAAAACTTCTGCTGATATTATAAACACTCGTTGACCTTTCACTTTTGGTTCCTTCAAATTGTGAACGATTTCTTCAATGATCTTGCTCCGACCTTAATTCAACAAACACATCAGGAGTGTTAGTCTGCTTAATTTGTCGATTATGACCTATTCATTCAAAAAAGATTGTATTGTATAGTTTAGTACCATAGTAGGTTTATAAATGAAGAGATACATACATGAATGCATTGTGCGGTGTCCTTGTTAGTAGAAAGTTGTACATTGAGTACACAATTTTCTTAAAGAGTGCTTCGATATCTCGGATTGACGTGCTAAACGGGATCTACACACACGCTTAAAAATGAATCGTTGAAGGAGAGGGGCATAGTTATGCTGTATACAAGCAAGAAATAGCGCAGATGCAAAATGGGAATACATAAAATTTTACTTATGCCAGAGATCATAGCGACAGAAAAAGTTCTATATAGCGTAGAAATAGAGCTGCCAGTGCTAGCTACAGTCGTGGTGTAAAAAATGCTGCTTGAAAGTAGCATGCGATGAACCGGAGTTGTTGTTGCTGCGGAGGAGGAGCAGTTGGCGGTGGTGCTGGTGATGGTGATGATGATGATGGTAGTTGCTGATTTATGTCAAGTAATTTGTCCACGAATCTCTCAAAGGAGACAACAGACAATGTGGCTGGTTGGATATCGCGATTGTATATTGGAGTCGATGGGTAAATATGCATGATGTCATTTTTGTTCTTATATACTGGTTTCGAGAAATCAGTATAAACATTGTCCGAGACCTCTGACGTGATCGGTGACAAAGCATCAGTAACCTCGACAGCAAATCCGGTGATGGTGTTTGGTACATTACTACAACGTATTCTAGATCTGACGTCCTTCATCGCATCCAGTGTTGACTGCGGCTGAAGACCAGGTACTGAAACGTAAGGAATCGGTGTATCAAGTAAGCTGACGATCATCTTCTTTTGTGAAGTTTTCTGCTGCGTATGTTGTTTTTATAAGGATGTTCCAACCACTGCACGGGGGCCGTCGTCGTCGTTGATTGTTGCTGCCTTGTTTTTGTTTCCGTTATCCCCACCACACACATACACACAAACAGCTTATTAATGTGTAGGCAGCAAAGCGTCTTTTGATTCAGAGGGCAAAAGCTATTTTCATATTACAGTCGACCCCCGTTAACGTCAACCCTCAGGGTACCAGCAAAAGTGTTGACCATATCGAGGGTTGACGACCACCGGGGGTAGAGAATAGGCAAAATCTCTAACTGCTAAATTTGAAAGGGTACCAGCGAATCGGTTGACGTTATCGGGGGTTGACGTTATCGGGGTTGACGTTAACGGGGGTATACTGTAGGCTGTTCCAAATTGCAAAACATAATCACGATATAGGATCAGCAAGGTTCGCTTATCATCATCTCTAATGATAAAAAGATACTCTGACATATGCATGTATGTATTAGCTAAAATAGTCAAAGTCATGAGCTTCAACAGGAGTTTTAGATTAATGCGCTGGCATCAGCCAAAACAATTAATTGATTTTTCTGCATTACATGTGCATGTATTGCTTTCTTTTCATTCTGCACAAATGATTTGCTGCACACAGGACACTACAAGTATCACCTTCTTATAGCATAAAGCAACAAGAACCTATGAATCAAGCAGCACGTACTGTAGAATGTAGTGCTTACAAACAAGATAGATTTCCCATGCCGTATTACAACAACATTCTTGCTGCTTCTAGTGATGATTACTGCGCATGAGCCAGACTATGATAGTTAAGCGTGGTTTGTAATTATACGCAAACCCGAGATTCTGCTGAAGGTGGCGAAGGACGGTTTTCTCAATATCATTTTTCATTTATGTATTTGAGCTATGACATTATCCTTTGGTGGCGAGGGTGGAATATTGTCGTACTGGCAGACCTCCTGATAACTACTTATGCAGGTGAATGAGTAGAGCAACGTACACCATTAGGATAGTCCTGTTGCGGCTCATTCAAAAGGAGGCTTATATCTATTATTACAAATTTTACTCATCCCTTCTTTACCTGATCTTTCTTCTTTGTATTGAAAATCTTACTCCTCTCGCTTCGAAAAACAATGCTGAATGCGGGTAACGACTACCATCACGAATATTCAACCAATGAAGCACTCGAGGTTTCGGGAACCTCGAATAGAACAGATGGGGAGTATAATGATATACATCCGGCAACCACAGTACAGTCCTTACTGTCATCTTCCGACAGAAATCACTACGGAAGTAACTTGACCAAGTATCATGCCATCGCGATATCAGATGATGGTCAAAAAGGCCATCTTGTCGATGAGACGCCTGCGTGTATTGTCACCCACGGAAGTGAACCGTCAGAAGACTCGTCAGAAGAAAGAAGTACGAAGAAGCTTGAAAACCTTGCCTTGGTTATTATGATGGCATCGTAAGTACTGTACATATTTATAGTCAAGGAAAGGTTGGATACACCTATAATACAGTACTAATGAAAAGTATGATGCTATTGTTTAAGTCCAGCGCTTACGACGTTTTGTCAATCAGCTTCAATGACAACCATGACAGTAATAGCTAGCGAATTCCAGAGGTAAAGAGTGTGTTGAATTGTTTTTTTTTTGCTTTGATGTAATAATTTGTACAATAGTGCCCACCTGGCAACCTGGATTCCTAACGCTTATGGACTTATTCATCTGATGATAATTCCAACAGGTATGCAGTTTAGTCTTCAGAAAATATATCTTACAGATTTTTTTCGGCTTTAACTATGTCAGCAATTTATCATCCGTAGCATCACAATCATTTACCTCTTTTAATCAATGGACATTCGTATAGTCGGACAGTTTTCGAAGGCGTTTGGGAGCAAATCTGTGTGGATTACACTTAACGTCATGTTCCTTATTGGATCTGCAGGGTCCGCATACTCGCGAAATTTTATGCAACTGATTGCATCACAAGCGATATCAGGATTAGGAGGTGGACTCAGTACCCTTGTAAACATTATGCTACATGACACTGTGCCCAGCGACAAACTTGGAATGTACATGTCTTACTCTAACATCATCCTCATGGTATGTAAATGAAGTTTAACGGCTAAGATAAGCTATACTTATGTTGTAAACTTTGTGGAATGGGCTAAGAATTAAGTTTATTATGCCATATGAACAACTATTAGATTTCGTTTATCTTTGGAGCGCCGTGTGGAGGATACATTTCTGATACTTTTGGATGGAGATACTGTTACATGATTGCCATCTTACCCTTGACGCTGATTTTGTGCTTAAGCATATATCACCTCAAAAGCTATGATGACGCCCCTATTGCCACCGCCACGGTTACCCCTCATGCCCCAAGCTCCGAGAGGAGAGGAGTTGTAGAGAAACCAACATTATTCACAGACAAGCTCCGCATGGTCGACCTTGTCGGAATTACTTTGCTATCCATCCCAACTGTATCATTCGTGTGCGCCATTTCTTTTGGGGGAACTGTTTATGCCTGGAGTAGCCCTATAATTATTGCAGCATTTGCAGTAACCTTACTTGGATACATCTTGTTCTTTTTACATCAAAAACGATGGGCTCAATATCCACTTTTGCCGCGAGCATTGATCCATGACCGTAATTTTATTATATCGTGCATATGCTGTCTCTTAATGCATGTAATCACTGGAGGAGCTACAGCGACGGGACCTCAATATCTTATGGTAACATCAACATAGGTGACAATTACGGACTTTGAACGAATATTAACTTGATATGTGATAATTCTTGGTAATTTGCCTTTAATGTCTTTCTTCTTAGGGATCCCTCCATTTCAGCATGGCTGACGCCGGAAGATGCAGTTTGCTCGCAACACCTGGAGTCCTCGCAGGGTATTACCTATCGGGACGTTATCTGAAACACGCTGGTCGGTTTTCGCGATTGATGCTTACTTGTATCGCAATGCAAACTCTATCATGGAGTACGATGTACTTTTGGACAAATGGTGATATATATTCTGCAGTGACCCTATTCCTTTACATCTTGGGAGGAATTGGCTGCGGTGCTCTCATGGTTTCACTAGCTGTAGCAGCTATCAGCACCCTGCCTACCGAGCGTAAGTATCTGGACACAGAACCTCTTTTAGATGACATACCAGTAAAATTCTGTACTCATCACAGCATGGCAACACAAACATAACAGTAGGTGGTACAGCCCTGTCGATGTTTTACTTGGCCACCAATGTGGGAACTACGAGCGGCATAGCATGTTCATCCGCGATTATACAACGTACGCTGAAGGTGCTGCTGCCAACTAGAATTGATGGCCCCGATGCCGCCAAGGTACAGTTTATAAAAAAGTCTACATAACCTAAAATTATCATACATAAACCTTGTCTCTATTCTCACATATACATTGTAATATTTAGGTGATCGAGTTCATCATCACGTCCATCCGAAGAGTGAAAGAGCTATCCCCTGAAATTCAGCAGATTGTTGCAGATGTCATCGCCATAGCAGTGCAACATGTTATCTCATCCTTCATTTTATGCCTTGTATTCATGTTTTTTATTACACTTTGTATGCAGGATGTTAGCTTAAAGAAGAGAAAAGCATGAAAACATGGATGTGTTACATTCTTTTTGATATATATTTCTCTATGGATGAGATTTGTAGTTGCATCAAAATGTTAATGGCGCCGTTAGCAATCACGAGCGCTGCTTAGTGATCAAACCAGTCCATACTTAAGGTGACACAGGATGCATCTCATTATAATTTCGTGCCGAGCCTCATTAAATCGTTATATATTCATTTCGACGTGTTTCTACCATGAGCTATCCAGCAATATTACAACAACTGCCTTCACCGGCGAAGCCTGACGATTCACCACTCAATGTTAACTATAGTGGAGCTCGACCTATAAGTGGAACACGACACGCTTTCGGACAGGGCAAACGAGCCTATGCATCTCAAGACTTTAACCCAGCGATCGACTTTTACTCGCACGCCTTGCTGCATAGCTTTCCTGGATTGTGGGTCTATTAATGAAGATTCATGTTGTCAACAGAGATTGAAGGTTGTGGATCTGAAGAACCACTGGAAGACATTTTGAGACGTAACCAAAACGGTATGACGCGTTTAACGCTACATACGTGGGTGAACGACTTATCGATTGACAGAGGGGATCCACTAGCATCTATTTTATCTTCTGCATTGATATGTTCGAATCTACGCTGCGTGTCGCAACATTTTACTACTCGTTATGTTAATCATCAATTTCCAACAGTCCTTCAGAGCTACCGTCATTGTCGTTGTCGAATAATCTACACCTTACTACACTTGTTGTAAGCTATGGGATGGACGAAGACAATGGCCTTATTCCGCTACTACGACGATCCCCGTATCTGATATCCTTCACGCCCAACAGCAAAAAATATCGGGACTGTGCGAAAATACTGAGGGTACTGGACGAGCACTGCCCCAACCTTTAAGAGTTTAGCTTTATAGGAGCCTCAGATCCACGTCTCTACAGCACGAACTATACTTTGCCGACATTACCACCAGGACCACCATTGTCATCATCGCCCACCTCATCATCTGTTATGCATCAGCTTCGCAATATACTGGTTTGAAGAAGCTCAAGCTGCAGTCCCGGTCAATGGATTTAGGTGTAGCTATGGATGATGGCCCTATTGGCACGGCTTTTCGAAATCTCACACCACCCTGAAGCATTTGGAGGTGGCCTTGGGAACATGACTGGGTGGCAGACACAAGTGCTGGGACGTGCTTAGATAACTAGATGCTCCTCACTTGCGAGCACTGGCATTGAACTTTACCTGGATCAGGTTGGTTCGGAGACAATATCAAAACTGGATACCGTGTGTCAATTTCTCCAAATTGTGAATATCCAAGGCACGGGTTTCTGGCATCCATGGCTCTTTGAAGACTTGCATCTTTGCCACATCTCCGCAAGTTAGCCATATATGAAAAACATATTATGAAAACGATGATGATGGCGAAGGTCGAGAAACAGTAGTCAGCAAAGATGCAGCAGCACAAGCGCCAGAGGACGGGATAATTCGTACAGCTCATTGGTTGGCTGCGGTGTTCGATCGTGCTGATACGTTGGTTGAGTTCGAGTATGGTCACAAAGTGCTCCTACTGGTGCTGCGATAATATTGATCTTGTACCCTACATTGCCTCTTCAAGCGTCCGGAAGCTGAACTTGGAGTATATCTCAATCGACAATAGCGACGCATAAATAGCATTTGGCAAGCAGCGAGGCAACACGAACCCTGTTTGTTTGGCTGTCTTTTGCCGTCGTAAAAAATGACATGAAAGCTTTTGGCTCGATCAGCAATCTGGCGTATCTAAATGTTTGTGACTCGTACAGCGCGATCACCACAGATATGGTGTGCAGCCTCCTCCTAAAACCCCAAATCTGTAGCCGATTCGCTCTAGTGCGAGCGTATGACCTTAATAAGGAATATAACTATCAAAGGGTATACCCACGGCCCATCCATACTATTATCTGAAAAGAACTTTGAATAGAGTTAAGATAACTTATTTATTGATGAATACCAACAAGATGAATATTTAGTATTTTAAGCTAACTATAATAATGTGATAATCAAAAGTCTTTTTATCTTAAAAAAAAACCGGCTATCACAGACTTACAA
The DNA here is from genome assembly GCF_025766255.1 of Zychaea mexicana. NCBI lineage: Eukaryota > Fungi > Mucoromycota > Mucoromycetes > Mucorales > Lichtheimiaceae > Zychaea > Zychaea mexicana. The sequence continues at coordinate 244,995 of NW_026516714.1, forward strand.
TTTGCTCCTTGCTATCATCAAATAGTACATAATTACTTTATGCAAAAGCGCTAGATATGGTGGCAGCAGGTCACTCACAATGGGGGCCAATCTCTATAAACGATACCGTTTAACAAAACGAACGGATTCGTTAAAATATTAAAAATCGCATCTTATAATCAAGAAGGACATTAAAGAAAACGATTACTATTATGCGAATGAGAAGTAGAGTCGTCTTTTATTTTTGGGTAAAGTGTCAGCATTCTCTCTTCCCTATCTTAAGTTGCACGAATATGCAGACATTTCCCTTGGACATATTTTAGTCGGCCTTGACTGGGTGACCGTTTACTCTACTATGATACAAATGGAATATCGTCCATCACTTTACAGATAGTTGAACGAGTCTTTCATGTTGTCGACTCCCTCATGTATGTTTCATCCACTCAAGCATTCATTTGAAACATAGCAAAATGCAGTAAAATGTTGCGTATGCAGAAGATACGCAAAACCTTATGTGCATCCCTACGAACTATCGTGAACCCTGATTTTATAACGTGACGTATTGTTTTGGATGCCCTCATCGTATGCTTCAATTGCGCGTATTTGGTATTCGAACATTGGCTATATGTTGCCTTGCATAGATACCTAATGGCCGACGCCGGTGCTTGTTCTATGCTGTTGTGTATCTGCGACGAGAGAGTCGATTTGATTTTGCATGGAGGAGGCATAGGCTCGGATTTGCAGCGAAAAAAGCAGCTGAGTATTAAGCACTGATTCAATGACAGTGGATGCGGCGTCATGAATCTGTCCATACTCGTGGCCAGCTGTTCAGATGCCAAATTGCTGATTTTTACGAGAGGACTTGGATCTGTTTGAGTAATGGTGAGGAGAAGGGTGATGCCGTGTAAATAACCTTTCTTTGTTAAACAAAGAAAGTAGAGGTCTCCGAGGGGAAAAAAGTCAAAGCTCTTCGTAAACTTATAGTTCATACGATTGATAAATCAACTCTGAGAAACACATGTTTTATGCTTCTTTGGCTTTTTGGTCATTGGTAGTATAAAAGCCTCTACAAACAATACTCGCTTTAATTGGTATATAAAAGCATTATGTATACGATAGTTGTTGTGTACGTACGACGCTTGACGAAACAACTCAATTCAGCATAAGAGCACGCTATTAGATCACCTATTGCTGTAAATAACGAAAAAAAAAACATGTATACATACGCTTTATTTATGTAGCGTAAATTGCTTATCAAATAGGCTCGTCCATAAGCATTGAAAAAAAGTAAGGCTGCTTTGGCATCACTCTTTTTTTTTCCAGTTAAACATGTCTTAGTCTAAATCAGCACACACTGATTTTCATGGTACAGTAGTGGAAAAAGGACAAGTTGATTAATAGCTTATTACCAGGGTGACTGAGCGTGTATTGGATTGGGCTGGAGTAAATATGGGCTGAACGCGTCTTCATGGTATCCAGTGAAACATTGTAGAAAGTCTCGGGCATCGTTGTATCAACTGTGGTGGCTCTCTCTTATACAAGTATATATATATATATATATACCCACAGCATCCTGCGATAGCCGATCTCCCCAAGTCCGCAATGATGGATGTGGCCAGCTTCAAAAATAAATTGTCAAGAGCAGATTATAGAGCAGCACGGCTGTTTTCAACATCGTATGTGCGTCATCCTGGAACCACTACTATCATCTATACAAGCTGCTTCTTCAGGTTGATACTGTTGTTTGGTTTGCTCATTTTATCAACCACCTCCCTCAGTAGCAGGGACATAAATCCAAGCTCCTTCCCTGTAATAGTCGTAGCTTCCCCCCATCTCCCACATACAACCCACCACCCAGTATCTCCCCCTATTCTTATATGTGGAAAAAAAAAACAGGATAGTCGAGCAGAACCACGTGACCACAGAAAGCTAAAAAAAGTGAAAAGCGGGTACCAAAGTGTGATAAAGCGCATTGTGATCGCGTTACTATCGTCTGTCATTGTTCCCCGCTTTGTTTAGCACGAAGCTGTGGGTGGGCAAAAAAATAAGGAACTTGTCAATAAAATAAAGCGGTAGAACGTTTATGAGAAGAGTGCGAAAAGAAAAAGATTGTTTTATTTTGTTTATCATTTTCTTATTTGTGTGTAATAATGTGTGTAATAAATAATAGTAATAATAATCTGTTCGTTCCTCACCCTCCACTGACCCGCACTGGTACATTGCAGTCATCTCTTCATGGCGGACCACTGAGCCCATCCAATCATCAGAAGACTCTAAACAATCGCCAGCACTGGCACGGAACTGATCATAGCACGGACAGTGACTCCCGCGCATACAGCCCAACGCCTTTCCAAAACGAACTAAAGTTAAGAAAAAGAAAAAGAAAGGAAAAGCGAAATTGCTCGCTTTATATAGACGTTTTTTGACTGTCACGCTCGGGACTTCAAAAAGTTCCACCAAGTTCCATGGATTTTCATTGGCTCTTGCTTAATAGTATGGCTTTAGCATATGGCTCAAAGGGACTATCACGAAAGCAAAGGAAAGGGGGTGTGCTTGGTGGTCAAGTAAACAAATGTGCTGCGGCGGTATGTAGTGGTACGTGTCTCTCACCATGCGGAGCTGTACCCTCCAATGCTGTCGCCGCTTGTTTGTGAGTGGGCCGTGCACGGCACCGTGTCAAGCGAAAACAAAGACGCGAATGCGAATGAGCATGTAGATTCACGGAAGAAAAGCTTTTCAGCGAGCTCGTATACAGAATAAAATCAGCGTGCGCTAATAGACTGAGACGTATTCAGCTGGCGAAATAGTAGTGACCTTGCATGCCTGGGATGTTTATGGACGACCATCAGCCTACGCTGACAGCACACGCTGCGGCATCCTCCCTCGCGGCTTCGTCGTCGTACTTGTGCGCGGAATGCGTGCATCGTCCTTTGCAGCTTTCTCAACATCGTACTCTACTTTTTAGACGTGCTCTTCAGCATCGCCTAGTGCCTGATCATCGACAGATCGAAGGGGGGGGGAGGTGGGATGGGGTGAGGGCAGCAGAGATGACAGAGAGTGAGATGGGGCAGGTAATAACCAAAAGTAGTCGACAAGCTTCTACGCGACGAGCGCAACGAGAACTGTGAGAACAAAAGCCGTTAGAAAAGCACACTTGGCAGCGCTTTTGCGCAGCCCTGAACAGTAATGATGACGGCCATTACAATGGCAAAGGAGGTCCCACAATGGGTTGGCGCGAGGCGGATCTTTTACTTGCTACAATGACCCTGGCAATGGTAAAAATCGCGAGGAAAAACAAACAAAAGTGCGTAAAACGGTTGGAATGCAATTGGCATTGCTGGCACTTTGTCGTGCTGGGCATTGGTCAAGTTTACACTTGAGCTTTTTGGGACTTGGTCTTGCAGGACTCGGGTCTTGTTGGAACTAGATGTGTGATGAGACACAATACTGAGAAAAAAAGAGACCCCGGGTGAGGAACGCGTGACATTACAACTTTTCTCTTATGCTGTTCAGTTTGACCGTGAATAAGTTAGACGTTAAGCGAAATAAAAGTGGACACGTGTACGGGCAAAAAAGTACTACAAGTCCATCATTATTATGGCGCTGCATGATTTCGCTTTATGCTTGGAATGTTTCACATACCCATCTCCGCTATCTTCCAGGCACCGTCTCAAAACAACTATTTTTTGGCTGCGTCAAAAAAATTCAATAGTGGCCAAAAGTGCTGTGAGATGCACGCGTCATGACGGTCAAGATTTGCACGGGCATTGAATGATGGATAGCCAAGTCGATACTGCTTGTTTACAAGCACAAGATTTTTGTTTTGTCCGATATATCCAGAGGCATAAAAGAAAGGCATAACACAATGCCCCGTTCCAATAGAAAACTCTGTTCATTTTTACAATAAGCAATGATTACCTTGAGATTTTTTGAAGAAACAATTAAAGAAACAATTGAATTTGGTTATCTTTTTTTTGTTTTTTTTTTTTAAAAAATATGCATATGGCAGATGCTGTGTATTGGAAGAGTGTGTCTATAGTGTAGAAGGGAACAAAAAGAACAAGAAAAGAAAAATGACGTGTTGTGTGGTGTTGGATGTGCAGGTATATCAAAAAGTGGAAAGGGGAAAAAACTAGAACGTTGTGCATACATTTACATACATGGATGAGGAAAAAAATAAGAGCAGTATATGGAGAAAATGGCATAAAATGGAAGTGGGGAGGATGATTACTACTACTACTACTACTACTGCATGGAATGTCTAAAAGGAGGAGTAGGTGTTGATCTGGAGTTTGCTGGTCGAACGCCTGCTGTACTACTACTTGGCATAAAAGTAGTCGTGTTGCCGTGTCCCTGGCTCAAAGTCTGTAACTCGCGGGCAAGTTTACTAGGCGTGTTACGGTAACATGCATCAGTTTTCCAAATTAACAAAGGAGGTCCAGCAGAGTTATTATTCTTACCATGCGGTTTGGTGCCACTGATTACGCTCCTTGATGGTCAGTTCGAGCTTCTTGCGAATTTGAGCTTCTGGGCTCGGGTGCGAAGGACGTCTTGGTCCGCCAATGCCATCATCTTCATGCTCAAGACGCTGGTTTACGGATGGTCTGGTTGCTCGTTGTTCATAGAGGTCGTACATTTGGTCTAGCTCATTGTTGAATGCCTATGGGAAACAATTACAAATTTCAGTTGATATTCTTATATGTTTTTTCCTAGAAACACTACTCTGATATACCACACGACCATCATCACTACCTCGTACAACAGATCGTTTTCTGCCATGGCATCTTGATATCGGATCCGCAGTATCGATAACTCTTCGTCTTTCTAGAGAATTTAGAAAATTACATGTTACTTCAATTACATCGAGTAAGGCCGGTTTTGGTGTGGGTTGATTTTTTTTACCTTTCTTAGCTCTTTGTTCAAATGCCGTACTACAGCCCCCATTTCCTCATAGTCTTGGATCATTGAATTGTACCGACGACTAAACTCGCTTTTCATTAACTCCATTTCTGCCATCATTTTTTCCAAACCGTCAGGCATAGTCACTGCAGGTGATGGCGTCCTCACACTACTGCTACTACTACTATCCGAGCTTGCTGTAGATACAGGTGATTGCCCCTTGATATGTGCGAGTAACTCTGATATTTTTTCATCGACCTGTACTTTATCCTGCTGTATATACACATTGGAAAAACAAACATTGTTTTTTTTAGCCCAACGCACTTCCTCCCAAGAAAATGGAACAGTCTAATCATCTCGACAGAGTAGTAATTATTAGAGAGCAAACAATTTTATACAGCTCTAGAAATATACCTTTCCAAGCGTCAAATCATGCGACAGAGGTGTTCCTTGTCCGCTCGTAGTGGTACCACTACCACCCATGGATGATAATGTTTCTCGACTGCTATTGCGTAACGTGGTAAACCCGCTACCATACTGTTCAGGCGACATTGACGTTCTTTGACCGCTACTGAAATATGTTCTTGACAAAGTGTTACTTTCTGAACTTTCTGGACGTAATATTGGCGGTGCTGGCGGTCGATTGCTGCCGTTACTATGGGTACTGGTTTGCAATGTCGTTGTGAGCTGTTTGATCCGTTCTTCAAGTCCATCGGCGCTTTCCGTTTTCGACACAGCACCTTTAGGCTAGGATTCATGAGTAAATATACCAGAATATATACACATAAAATAAGAAGGATCACGTTTTTTTTCCATCTAATTACCGAAAGCTCGTATGAAGCGCTCGGTGAAGGATGGATGCTTGGCTATTATATAACATGCTTGGTATGTAAGGATTCACGAAACATGACAACAGCGTTATTTCAACGAAAATGTGTGTGTGTAATCGCTACTTACTCGGTATGCAGATGCAATTGTTTCGGTCAGGGATTTTCTTCGAATTGCTGCCAGAGCTCCACTCCCCGTGCTTCTCCTTTTGCTTCGATACACATCATCCCCTCCTGCTGCTGCTAAAGAGGGTGTCGTTGAAATAATAGTATCATCTTCCGACAAACGTGATTCGTTGCTCGAGGATGCCGACGAGTACGTATTTGATATCCGTGATTCAACAAGTCCGCCTCGCATATATTCATCACTCGATAAACTCTTTCGTCGTAATCTCGATGAAGATGCTGCCATGCCTGCACCTGTCGCTGACACGCCTGCTGCTCCTGATGCTGTGGGCGAGTTGCCGAGGTTGCCAAATAGTTTAAATGTGGATATGCTTCGTCGTCGTGACAACTCTTTGTGAAATGTCATGCGCATTGGTTTTGTATCGGTATAACGAACACGTTGTCGACGTCCTCGTCCAGATAATGAACTGGCCATTCGTCCAACTTCTCTCAAATCTTTATCGCACGCATACACTAGAGCCGATTTAATTTTTCTTTTGTGAGTCGATCCACTCGAATATATATATATATATCTGGCAGTTCGTTCTTTGGGAGGGTGGGGGAGGTTGCGGGGTGAGTAGCATCAAAACAAATTTGATGTGATTGTTTGGGGGATGATATAGTTTATGCTCATATACCTACGATTACCGAGGAATCGATCTCGAAAGTTTTGAAACGCTGATTCAGTTTGTGCCGATAAGTCGAGTGCGCATGGATTCTCGTCATCAGATGTACAACCAAGGGCCAGCTTGCTTAATATCGAAAATCTAGATAAAGAAAAACTTTAGCAAAAAACCCCCCCAATCACATGTGCTCAAGTCTGGGGGTATGCTTTCTTCACCTAAATTTCTCATCATTGGGTATAATGAAGCCCAGTATATGTGGTATAGCGTAACAATTGCTCAATTCGGATTTCAACGTCGCTAGAGCATCTTCAAGGTAAGCAATAGCAATCTCGCTCTAACAATACTATTAGTATAACTCATATTCTATCCAGCAGCAGCTGCCCCTCCCCCCGGGTCGCACATACATACTTTGTTTGAGAGTAGATGATAAGAAGATAATCGGTAAATGTTGGCAAAAAAGTATCGTCCCTTCCATTGTCCGTGTGTAAACTCCAATAGATGGTCGTCTAATGAAAACAAAAAATTGAATATAAGCAACAGTCAAAGGATGAGAGAGCGCGACGACGACGGTAGGTTAAACTTTTAAAAAAGGCATTTGAGCTAGAAACTTTTACCATTTCGACGATGACCGAATTTAGTCTTTCCAAATTGCTCAATAAATTTCTCCTTGTCCTGCATCAATGATTTCATTGGTTTTGCGTCATTTTCGCCTGACAGATGAAACAAACGAAACGAATCTTCAAGGAAATAGCCCTCCAACGCATCGCGTGTTTGAGGATCAACATCGGCAGCGACTGTATCTGTGACACTTGTCACTACCGTAAATGATGTAGGTAGCTCTAAAAAACATAGTTTTTTTTTTGTTGAGTACTTTTCATCAAGGGTTGGGGGTGCGAGGGGGAAACCCCTTACCAGCTGCGCCATCATGTATTTCAATATCGTTCAAACTGATCCATCCTCGAAACTTTAATTTTCTGTCGTAGCGTTTGCTCGATTCCGCCTTTTTTACCAATAACGACAGCATCCCTGACTTGTCTCGTTCGTGATCCAATCCACATAATTCCAGTCCATCCGCCACATAGGTTGGACGTCGCACCACCATCAATTTGTCCGTAAACAAAAACAAAGTAACTGGATGCACGGGTTTCAGTGTGTGTGGATCTAGTTCTGAAGCATCCAAATGACAAATTAGGCTTCGTTGTTGACTTAATAGCGAGGCCTACATTGATATAATATAAAAAAACCTTTTGTTACAGAGCCGAGCATCTTTATATATATATATACCCCAATATCGAACGGGGGATTTTGCCCCCCAAACACACTTACTGGACAGTTTTGAATGGACTGGAGCATGTTGTGGAAGATTTTTATCAGTTTGGTATGGTAATCTTCGCTCATGTTGGCAATTTCTTCGGCTGTCTTGAGTGCTTCCGTTAATCCAGGTAAATTTGGATGGTCATCCGTGGTATGCTTGATTAACTCTATGTGTGTCGGATATTACGTAAGTACAGCTAACGGGGTCTAACATAGTATATCTTCCACCTTACCTTTTAGAAACATAGTATATCGACCCACGCGCTGTCCAGGTAATGCCAGATAGTCATACACCGTCTGGTTTCCCATATTCCCTTTCATTTTCTTTGATGAAATAATAACTGATTATTAGCAAAATTCACTTCTTTCCTTCTTTTTTGTGTTCCGTCCTTACATCCAAATACGCATCATAAGTCGCATTATCCTTTTGCTCCTTGATGTTAAATGTCTGTGCGTTCTCAACGCCAAGCAAAAATTTGTGATAACAACTCACGAAACGTCGTAACTGTTCAACATTGTTCATTTTTTAGTAACCATGACGACAGTTTAGTAAATGAAACGAGGTTTTCTCTGTCTCTCTCTCAATCTATTTTGCCCCTCCCAATATGTCACCCCCAACTCACATGCATCAAACACATTTCACCAAAATCCATCTGTGGATGCTGTGTCGACGACGACGACGACGATGGCGTTTCGGAAGCAGCACTCGTGCTGGCAGTAAATGATTGATAGCGTACCAAATCCAAACGAAAGGCTTCGTTGACTTGTAATATCTGTTCAATGTTCATGAATATTTTGCCGCATTCATAAGGACCCAATATTTTTCGGTGCTTGTCACGGGCCCTGGATCGGATCGGATGTACAATCGACTAGAGTTATTAATATAATTATTACCAATTTAACCAGTCGAAAGATATATACTTTGATATAACATACACACACACATATATACACACACAAAAGAGACGTACCGTAATAAAAGCACGTAAACTAGCCACATAATTGTCTTCTGTCAAAATAAACTCGGATATCAAATTGTCACGTCGCTCATCGTTCTATATATATATAAAACTGTCAAAAAAAAAAAGAGGCGGGGGGCCTTGTCGCACAGCACTCCGTTTCTACGGGCTGACACTCTTTTGAATTACCTTGACAAATCGTCTTTGTTCTATAGCCGAGGGAACAAATGAAATGTGTCTCGGTCGGCTTGGTCGAGACGAAGCGGTGATAGCGTCATAAAACTGTCCATACGCTTTATTTTTATTTGCAAGTCAATAAACGATCCAAGCGTTTTTGCGTCCACAAAAAAAAACAAACCCCCCCCCTTCATGTTCCTTACAGGCACTGTTGCTATTTTTGTTATCAACGACTCGATCGTCTACCAGAATGTCGTAATATACACACTTTTCCATAAAATAAAACAAGTAGACCGGACTGGTGTGAGAAAGTAACAAAGCAAAACGACTCGGGGAGTGGTACTAACGCGAAAGAAAACCCGCAACAAAAAACATAAAGGCTTACCAAAGCTTCAGGGATTTGTCTCAACGGAGCATTGCGCAGGATGTTGGCATGATCTGTCGGTAATGTCAATTTACGGCTATGGATATATCCAAAACTATCGAGTTCCTGTCGTGGTGTTGACATAAAAAATACGTGTATATGAGACGTTGAGTTTTAAAGCCAAAAAAAAAAAAAACTTATCAAAAATATTTGGGTGCAGGATTCCTGCAAATAAAAAAAAAATAACAACACACAAGCAGATCCTTACCTTGCTTATCATGGCAAGTGACTGCAGCAAACTACTTTTTTTTTCTTTTTTTACTCTTGTTCTCTTTGGAGGTAGTAGAAAAAGGCGATCAAAGCAAGAGAGTAAGAAAAAAATTATGAAAGAAGGAAAGAGAAAGAAAGCCGGAGCAAACGGGTACCACAAGCCGGGAAAAAGCACTCATTATTAGGGTAGTGCAACCCAAAACAGAGTTTTGCAGGCTGAGTACCAATTAATCGCCCATCATCCCAGTTATTTCGTCTATTAGTCGGTAATCGCCCAAAAAACAATCAAAGACAAAGAATGTCATCGAATAAAAACGATAACCGTGTCTGTCGCGAGTAAAATAAAAAGGCAACAGTCATTGTTTTTCTTGGTTGCCTCTTTGAAGGGTCGACTGTTTTCTCGTTTTTTTTTAGTCAAGTTGAACATCGAGGTTATGTATATCACACATAAAGAGGATCATAAAGACCACCACCGTGACTGATTGGGTGGCTGATCAGGCCTGTGCTCTGATAATAACACTAATCACAAGCAAGGTTTTATTCAGACCCTATCAAAACTGTAGTATGTAATGGTGTACAAGGAAGGTACGTGCTACCATAGTAGAGACAGCTTTAATGACATCAAGGTGGGTGTTGTTTGCCTTACCACGATCTAACAAAGGGCTTACTGAGATGAATAGTACTTTTCATTGACTAGCGACCCAATGGTGTTACAGCTAGCAAAAAAGAGTTAAAAAATAACAACCGACCATGTCTATCATTCGAATGATGCATGTAGTAGTAGTAGTAGTAGTAGTGGTAGTGGTAGCCGCACTGCTATATACTTACAACAAATGCCAGCGACAGTTTGCCTAGGTGGTAGTACATTTGTGATCTCGGTTTCCGAAACGACCCCTCCGAGTGCGCCTATTCGTCATTGCCTTGTACCACGTACTATGCCGACTTGAAACAAACGGCTATTAGAATAAAAAGGGCTCGCGAGCCCTCCGTATGTTCGTTCTTTTCATTCACTTTTAATATAGATACAAGGGCAATTGCTAGGAACCGTGCAATGACAAAAAGAGAGACAGAGAGAAAGAAAGGCAGCATTGGCTACGTGACCATTAAGTTTAAAATTAGAGACGTGTGTCGTGGTCGCTGTGCATTGCGTCACGTTGCTGTCGATGAGGGTGTTGTGGTGTTAGGTGCCTCGGTGCCTCGGTATCACGTAGACACAGCTACAGTTTTGCCACATGCAGCTCTTTTTCTTGTCCCGCGCGTTTCATCTTTCTCTCTCTTTCCTTTTCTTCCTTTTCTCTCTTTCTCTCTTTCTCTCTAGTCCATTGAACCCCCTTGACATAGAGAATGAACATGACAGGCGACATTGAAACGCAAAACGAAAAGATTCTATTTTTGAACTTTAACCAAGACTTTAGTTGTGTGTCTGTGGGCACTGAAAAGGGTTACAGAATGTACAACTGTGATCCCTTTGGCAAATGCTATTCCAAATGTAAGTTATATAAAACCTTCTTTTGTTTTCTTTGGACCAGACCTATTTTTTGTCTTTTTGGTGGTTGGGTGGGGGTGGGGGCGGTGAGTGAAGGTTCCTACCAGTGTCACTAAAAAAACAACAACAACAACAACAACTTGCATCCATATCATGAGAATAGCGGACCGAGGTGCCAGTATCGTTGAAATGCTTTTTTGTACGTCGCTGGTGGCACTCGTAGGTGTAGAAGGCCAAGAAGGATTTACATCGAGACAGTTACAAATCATCAATACCAAGGTAGGGTCACCTTTCCCCTCCCCCTTGGAAATGGCAATACAACAAAAAGATCTTTTTATCTGATGCACAAAACAACAGAGACAATCGACCATCTGCGAACTTACGTTTCCAACAACTGTCTTGGCTGTCAAAATGAACCGGCGGAGGCTGATAGTCGTGCTTGAAGAACAGATCTTCCTGTACGACATTAGCAACATGAAACTACTTCATACCATCGACACCAGACCCAATCCAACAGGTAAGTAGGCCACACACACACACACACACACACACACCAGGAAAGAGAAAGGGATATCCTTTGGATGGAAGTGGGTCGTCGGAACTGATGGGCTGTTTTCCCCAAAAAGCTATCTGTGCCTTGTCACCATCGAGCGACAATTGCTATATTGCTTATCCATCGCGATCCTCTTCCACTTCTCCTTTCGCACCCGCAACATCGCCTACTACCGCAAGTTCTTCTTCCGGATACGTGTCAGGTGACGTGGAGATTTTCGATGCCCTGAGTATTCAGCTGGTCAACATTGTCCAAGCCCACAAGACACCGATCAGTTGCATCACCATGAATTCGGAAGGTACTTTGCTTGCTACTGCAAGTGAAAAGGTAAAAAGACTTTTCAACAAACACACAAAACAACGAGAGAAAAAACGCTTCTGACACCCCCCCGCCCCCCATTTTGTTCTGACACATAGGGAACCGTGATTCGCGTGTTTTCGGTTCCTGATGCAAGCAAAGTATATCAATTCAGACGTGGATCTTACCCAGCAAAGATCTATTCCATGTCATTCAATCTCGTCAGCTCGTTACTGTGCGTTTCGAGCGATACCGAGACGGTCCATATTTTCAAGGTTGCGACTGTAGGCGAGAATGGCAATAATGGATATGATCATGGATCCATGATGGAGAATCATGATGGTTATGGCAATGAGGATGCTGGAACCAGAGGACGTAGTGGAAGTGTAGGGTAAGGCGGAGAAGAGGGGGGACCACTCTTTATTTTTTGGATCTATTTGGGATGATGGCATGAGACTAAAAGAAAACTGATCTTTTTTAATGGGAATAGCCAAATGTTACGGCGTTCATCGCAGCATCTGGGACGAAACATTGGATCGTACTTGCCAGGAATGATTACAGAAATGTGGGAGCCGTCACGAGACTTTGCGTCGCTCAAGTTGCCTAGTGCTGGTGTTCAGAGTTTAGTTGCCTTGAGCAGGTAAAAGAAAGGATGGCTGTGCCCCCCCCCCCAAAATAGCATGAAGAATTAATCATGTATGTGTGTGTACATAGCACTACGCCTCAAGTCATGGTCATTACTTCAGAAGGCTTCTTTTATCAGTACAATATCGATCTCGAGAACGGTGGCGAATGCGTACTTTTGAAGCAAAACAGCTTACTAGGATCAGGCGATGACTTGAACGGTAAATTGGGTGCATAAGATACCTTCCTTCCTTCCTTCCTTCCTTCCTTCCTTACTCACTCATACACACGCATCCATCGTAAATAATTGCACACATGTACTACGTTTACTCTCTCTTCAACACTTGTTTCAAATACCCTTATTATACACACAGCAACATGTCCAAGAAACGCGGGAATGGCCCTCCCCCACCCCCTCTCCTCTGCTTACAGCTCTTTGTGTTCAATCTATCCATCTCGCTCACTTGAAATGTATGGTTTTCTTGAAAGCTATGTTTTGAAATGCACATATGTTTATAAAAAAATATATAGTATATATCAGTAGAAGTGATGATGGGATGGGATGGGGGCGGAGAGAGCGGGAAAAGATGTTGTTTAAATACATTATGAATATGATGCAAAGAACAGGACAAGTGATGAGACTACTTTTAAAAAAATAACGATGGATGCTGATTTACGATATGGGGGAAAAAAAAGAGGGCATGTGTGTGTTTTCAATGTTTTCGCTTCTTGTTTGGCTTGCCACCAGCAGCAAAGCCATCGCCCAGGATATCCTTGAACAACTCCTTTTTCTTCTCCAGACCCTTTTCACGCTCAACCCATTCATCGTGGCGTCGCTTATACAACTCGATGCGAACCGTCCAGAGGACACATTTACCCATCGGATGCTCCGCAAGCTCGCGTTCTCGTTTCAACAGTTCAGCAACGATCTGTTCCTTGACATTGATTTCCGCCACAGCCCAGATCCGGTCAAGGATGTGGCTGCCAAACTTGTCCTTGGCTATCTGGACATAATGTCCTTGCAAGTTCTTGATGATTTTCTTCTTCACCTTGCCACCCACGTACTCGGACGCAAGCATGGCTTCAAATGCACGCGAAGCTTGTGGTGAGAAGCACCATGGTAACGTGGTATCGGGTTTTTGAGATAAAAAGCTAAAATCAAAACTCAATTTTAGTAAAAATATATATATATATATATATATATAGACTGGGAGATAAATATCATCGTCCTTACCTAGTAACGATGTGTTTGTTGTGGCCTTCGTTCATCTTCATGATATCCTGCATTATCAACGAGCCTTGTAAATGGAAGGCTCGGGTATCTGACTTTTCCTTGTCCGAGAGATCTCGTACGTTCTAACATGACCCCGGAAAAACAAAGCATCAGTTTCCCATACGTTCTTTTCGTCCTGAATCACTGGCCAAACTTTTACCTCAATCCGTGTCATGCGCATCAAGCACAATACAAACAACTTTTGATCCTCATCGCTCTCAATCCCAAAAGCCTCACGCAACCACTTGATGACCTGTGTCTGCTGTGTATTCAATTTCGCCGATGCCTCCACAACGCTCCGGATCACGCCATGCTTGTTATTCTTCAACAAGGGACCAAAGCTGCTCTGAAGTTCTTGACACATGTCGGTGAACTGTTCCTGACTCCGTGCCGTCGACACTAACGTCTGCACAACAAAATTGGCGAGCGGATGTTGGCTATACTTTGCAAGTTTGCCCTTGAGATGCTTTTCGTACAGTTTGTTGTGTACCGACGCGGGTGCTACTTTGAGAATGACTTGCAAGAGTCGACTCCCGCCTTGATCACGGATCATGGTTTCGAACCACGATGTGCGTTGTGCGACGACGGATGCGTCCGTGTCTTTGCCCGTAGCCACGTCCCACAAAATACGATCCAGGAGTGCGGCAATGATCTTTTCGCCTTCTTTGTCATTGAAACTTTGTTCCATCTCCAATAGCAGCTAAAAAAAACAGGGGGAGTTTTTATCAGTCATCTCTCTCCCCTCCTTTTTTATACGTCTAGCCTCCAAAATTCTTTTTTTTGTTACTACATACCTGCAAAACAGGACTTGCTACTTTACTGACTGCAAAGACGCGCATTTCGGTATCGGATGATTTTGTGGCAAGATCACTGATCAATTCGCGTAACATGATGGTGAATGATTGCGGTACCTTGGGTGGAGCGTTGTCTTTGCCAGAACGCTTAGGGGAGGGGAAACAACCTTTTAGCAACAAACATCACCCTCTTCTCTCCTTTAAAACGCAGTTGAATTTATATATATACCTTGCCCAAGCCATTCGAGTTATGTGCCTGTCTATACTTGCCCGACTTTTTGCTTCTGAACCGACCACGATCCGCACCTTCTTCATCCACGCGTTTGCCAGCCAAAAGACACAACAAGACACGAATGGGATGGGATGCATACTGTTGCGATATAAGCGCACCCAATTCAGGCTTGATATCTTGACACATATCCAACACAAGCTGCTGCATGGATCGTAATTCTTGTTGTTCTCCTTCTTTTTGTGAATCATCATCCTTCATGTCGGTGTCCGGATCGTTCACTTCCTTGGTAATGGCATCGGCAGAAAGTGTCAACAGCGTTTGACATACGTGCGAGCCCCATTGATGCGAAAACAGCTCGACAGATCTATTCAACCCCGGAAATGGTTCAGTCCATTGTTCTCTAAACCCTTTCTTTTTTTTTAAAATTTTTTTTTACCGTCCACTAATACGATCGCCAAACACGCGTAATTGGAATCCGTCCGAGATTCTTAATAGTTTTTCAACAATAATGGCACACGAGGGATCGGTCACCAAGACAAGTTCGTTGCCTTCGACTTCTTCATAAACAGCATCAACGAACGATCGCAATTCTTATGGGAAAAATTGTTTAAGATCGATTAGCTCTCCAATAGTACATTTTATTTTTTTCCGATCCATGTCTGTGTCTCTCCCAAAGTATATCAAAGATAAAGGAGGTTGAAATATATACCTTCAGCAGTTTCAAAGGCAGGATTGTCAAGCGTTTCTTCAACGTTTTTGAAATAACCCAGTACCTCGGCATCAATCTCACCATAGATACTGTGGGCAGGAGGTGGACGAGCATACCCATCACTACCGTGTCTATTGTTGTTGTAGCGGCTTTTCGACGACGTATACTGTTCTATTTCTTCTCCTTCCATTTTCTTTAAAGTTGTATGAGATCGGGAAAGAAGGGTTCTTTTTGTGCCAGAAAAAATAATTCGTGGCTTTTTTTTTTTTTTTTTGGGTTGGCGGCGATGGGGTTACACTGAAAATGCAGATGAACAAATCCCCGCTCAACGCATAGTTTTTTTTCCTGGACCACCGAGAAGTACTGGTAAGAAAGAAAAAAACTTTGCGTTTGTGATGGCTCATGTCACATGATGACGTGCAGTAGTAAACAGTTGCCGCCAGCTCAGAAAGCATAAAAAAAATACCACAGACACTCTTTAATAATAAAAAACTATAAAGTGCTGGGCAAAGTGTTTCATGTGTGTTGTTGTATCGTGATTGTAGCCAAATGATGGAGATATCTCTCCTTTGTGAAAAAGCCATCCTCATGCTAAAACCAATGGTGCTCATAACTTGGTTTAAGAAAGCTTGTAGTTAGTCCGTTGCTATTTCCACAACCACAGTGTGGACCCATACGGTAGCACAAGATAGCCCGCCCTCGTCTTTTAGTTAGTAAGCAGTTAAGAAAAAACAGGCCAACATCATCATCATCCGTTGACGCCATGAAACGCACACAAATAAGGGCGATGATCAAGCTTGTTGATCCGTTTTAGTATGTGATGTGTTTCGTAACCACTTTCTTTTGTGGGGGGAAAGATTTGAACGAAAAGAAACATTCGGAGAACTTTCAACCCCACGAGTGCTGCCCCTATTAGGATGGGATTTCGTCACCGACCTTTGTCGAATCTGTGAAAGAGTGCTCTTTTTCTTCTTTCTTTCTTTTTTTTCTTGTTTCTTTCGCCACAAAAACAAATTAACACACTAAAAAAGATCATGTCGACCACAACAGGCTCGTCTGCACCTCGATTCCAAGCTTTTGAAACCATGGCCGGTCCCATTACCAGGGAACAGACTGTGGAAGAACGTTATGGCATTCCCGAGAACTTTTTAGAAATCGAAGTGAAGAATCCGCAGACCCATGGTATTTATACGTTTCTATTAGAATAGTTTTACCTATATTGAAAGAGAGAGAGAGAGAGAGAGAGACTCATTAAAACAACTTATTGTTTGAAAACAAGGCTTTGGTCGCAAGATGTATACCGATTACGAGATCGTTTGCAGGGTAAAGTTTCTTTTATCGTCGACAATCGTATTGAAAAAAAAAACAACAACGACGACGACGAACACACACCCTTTGCGAGAGCGCGCGCGCGCGTAGCTTGTTTTTTTTTTTGAGTTTACTACTACTACTACACACACACACAGATCTATTCAAACTGAAACGTGTATACATATCTAATATAGACGAATATTCCCGCATTCAAACTCAAGCAATCCTCGGTACGCCGACGATACAGTGATTTCGAATGGTTCAGAGATGTGCTGGAACGCGAGTCAACCCGTGTGAATATCCCACCGCTTCCAGGCAAAGTGTTTACGAATCGATTTGCGGATGAAGTGATTGAACAACGAAGAGAGGGTTTGGAACGCTTTTTACAAATGTAAGTCCCCAGGGGATTGATTTTCTACTGTGGTTTTTTAGGTATCGTTTATTAGGAGAGCAACGGTGACCGGGGGGCGGGGGAGAATAGATTGACTGGTTTTAGAAAACCACAGAGCTTAATAGTGTTTTTATCTTGTAGTGTGGCTGGTCATCCGCTCTTGCAGACAGGCAGCAAAGTCTTGGCCGCATTTATCCAGGATCCCAACTTCTCCCGCGATACGTACAACTACTAAAAAAAAAGAAAAAGAAGGAAACGAGTAAAACGGAGAGGATGGCCATCACACATAATATTCAATACGCACGCGACACACACACACACACACGCCATGCTTGAGAACTCTTGGAGATTTTTGATGGGGGAGAGACACCAGGTGTGTAGCAAGTATATGTCTTCTTCCCCGGGCACATATTTTTACCCTTAACCATCCATATACGCCACCCTATCAAAATGATGTTGCTTACCACTACTACTACTACTACTACTAGTTCTTGACTATAACTATATACTTTATACACACCGAATATACATGTGTCCCCAACCCTCCCCTTTGCTTCCTCCTTATTATTCCCCGCTTGCAAACGACAATGACAACAACAAAAACCAAGAAAAAACAATTAACTGTACAATATATTTTTTTTTTCTATTCTTTCTGTACACACACACACACACACACACACACATACACAAACTATTTCTTTCAATTGTTTTTTATTCGGTGAATGTCATCTTCAGTAGCCTTGATTTCTTCTAACAACTTGAAGTATGCATCTGCCAACGTCTCGAATTCGGGCCCCATCTCTTGATACGCTTTCAACTTTTTCTCGGCAAATGAAAGTTGGGTCCGTGCATCCAAGTACCGATTCTCTAGGATTGTCCTAATCGTGGTATAAACAAAAAGGATGAGTTTTTATCTCCAAACCCCACCGTATTTTAAAATATCAAAAAGTGAAGTTTTTACCGTAATGATTGCAGTGCGGCTACAAGTTCTGTGTCATAGGTTGCTAGTAACGTAGATACATGTAAAATTCTGGGGCAAAAAAAAAAAAAAAGTCGTCAGAACAATCCATTCATGCAAGGTCGTTCGTTTTTCTCATTATTAACACAGAAAAAGAAAACAACTACTACTACTAACTTGATACGTAATAAGAGGGTGTCAGTCAAGGCACAGTAATACGCATCAAACGATGCATTCCTTGTCTGCTCATAATCACACTTGAATTCTCGGATGATCGACCACACCGTGTCCAGCACCTCTAAAGTAATCTTTATGTCATAGATATATATGAAAAAGATATATTCAGCGATATCACACACAAAATAATAATCAGTGCACAAAATCATTTTTTTGTTTGTGTACCTTTACGAACCGCGTCACTAGCTTATTGAGTGATGCCCGTTTTGCGGGTAACTGAATGCGCATGCGCGTTAATTCTTGCTGTTTCACTTGGATCATGTGTACTACTTGATCAATATCGTCATCGTCACGGTCGTCGTCAGTGCCTATAGCACCACGACGATGAATGCTGTTGCTGTCGTCGTTGGGTTCTTGGTATATGGATGCGAGTTGATGGATTTCTTTATATTTTTCTTGTAATGCGAGGTCTACTTGATTGCTTAATTTTGATTTGATTTGCTAATAAAAATCCGTTATTTTGATGTTGGAATAATTTTAAATCAACTTATCTTCATACGTTACCATGGGAGGTACTTTAAGACCATCTTCTGTTAATCCAAATACTTGTTCTGCGTATCGTCGATGTGGTGGCTGTTGTTGTTGTTGTTGTTGTTCTTTGCATGATAATGAGGGTTGATAAAGTATACTTTCGATATATTGTTTTTCCTAAATGACAATAAAGTTTTAGAGGGCCTTTTTTTTTTTTTTTTGGAAAATGGAAGGGGGGGGGAGGGAGGGTTTCTGTTGGTGTGTGTTTTTATAGAACGAACCTGATCACTAAGTATTTTCGATCGATCCGGATCGCTGACCAACGATTGAATTTCGGATAGTAAGAGTCGTGTTTCGAAGAAAGGTTGAATGTATGTTCGTCGAAACTAATAGTTTTATTTATACAAAGAATTAGAAAAAAAAAACAGCAGCAACAACTCTCAATGCGCATAGATACAGAGAGAGACAATGAAATATAAAGTCGCGTATCAATATTATAGAGAGTGTACCTCTTCCATTTTACGTGTAATGTCCCGAGGTACAAAGTTGTGTGAAAAGTGATCTCGTTGAATCCGATCGACGATTGCAGTGTCATTGTAGTCCATGGTGTATTATATATACTTTATGTATTTGTGTTAGGAGAAGAAGGGAGAGATTGTGTGTGTGTGTGTGTGTGTGTGTGGTGGTGGGGGGTGTGGAGTTTAAGAAATGGCAGCCTTCCTTTTCTTTGTGTAGCCCTCTCTCTCTCTTTTTAAAAAAGTCACAGAATTATGCAAAAGTACAAAAATCTACAACAAGCCGAAGAATCTCTCTGCTATCATGGTGTGCGTATGTCATCGTTTTTTCCTTAAATGTATGGTCTTCCGAGAAAGACGAAGATCATTTTTGCGAAAAGGGGGGGGGGAAGAGGTCTAGGTTCTTTCTTTTTCTGTTCTTCCTTTTGCTCTGCCGCCCAAAATATGCAAGTGCGGACGCAGAGCTGCATCACTATGACATGTAAACCAATTCTTCTTTGGCCTTTGTCACTCTTTGGTAGGAGCTCCCTGATCCAATCAGATTTAACCAATGCTGCTCAATGACATCGGTGTTGTCTTTTTTTGGTACATATTTGCTTCTACACGTGATTCATCAATGACTTTGCAATCTCATAAAGTTTATGGGCGGGCGGCATGTAGAAAAAGAAAGGGGGGGGGGAGAGTGTAACGATGAATATTCTATGCCATTGAGTTGGGATCGGCCTTACAGTTTTACCGGGAGCACAGGGAATCCACAACAGAAATTAAAGAGATTAGTGACAACAGCAACAACCTGTTGCTATGGATGTGAAGACAACAATAACGATAACCCCTTCCCCTCTTCAATAGAACTTGGAGGAAATATGTTAACTTATTTAGCTGGGGGAGATGAAGAAAATGATTACGCTTTTACTGCTAGCTAGACTATACGAAATAAATGTTCTAAAATGTTCCAGATCCAAATTATCACCAGTACGCAGCAAATTACACGCATGCTCGTCGCCATCTTTTTGTAGATTGATGATTCCCAGGTACCGTTAAATAGAATTAGAACGGGCTGCTGTTCGACGCTCTCCTTTGAGCTCAGCGTCTTCATGATGAGTAAAACTGTTGGTGTCTTGTTGTAAACATTCAACCAAACACTTCCGAGGCGTCTCCAAGTTCACAAGAGGACATAGTGCGACGTATCCTGCTGCGGTATCATTGTGGATGAGTTTTAATAAAAAAACGAGAAAGAGATGCGTCGTAAGGTGTCGCTTTTATATATCAAAAGCCATTTGTAAATATTTACGGAATACGTAGTTCTTTCCGTACATCATTTCCAAGTCTCTGATAAGTGACAACAAAGGAGGGGGGGGAAGGGTTGAGGTTGCACACAAGACAAGTTACAACGTAAACAACTCTCTAACTTTTCTTCCCCACGCAGACACTTTTTGCTCCTAGTGCACATCTAGTATGTAGTGCAAAAGCAGCAACAATTAGTTATCCGTTAAGGTAAACGTAAAGAATGTATTGCACAGACCTTGGACGTATATAAAACAATATGAAAATTCACAGTGGATTCCCTGTTCATCGTATCTAGATTAACGGTGTGTACCAACATCATTGACCGAAATAAGGGGCTCCTGCATAGTGCTCATGTATGTGGCAAAAGTTATAGTCACGTTACTTGCAGTTATCGAACACACAGTATAATGAGTGACCTACACGCGAAACCCGCTTTTCATGTACTCTTTCCTAATATCCATCGAATCTTCTGTTTACTACTACAATTGTTGCTGCTATACTAAAATAGCATAATTACCAAAAAAAAAAAACAAAAAATGTCAGCAAAGCACCACAGAAACTTGCCTACGACATTCCTAACGCAACTACCTTTTGACATTCTCAACAAGATTTTTTCTCAACTCAAACAGCGCGATTGTATTGCCTGCGTCGGTG
Organism: Zychaea mexicana; assembly: GCF_025766255.1. Taxonomy (NCBI): domain Eukaryota; kingdom Fungi; phylum Mucoromycota; class Mucoromycetes; order Mucorales; family Lichtheimiaceae; genus Zychaea; species Zychaea mexicana. Next base: position 266,367 of record NW_026516714.1, read on the forward strand.
TCTGTCACGAATGGTACAATCACGTACCACAGTACATTACCCACATTTGGGAGTCCGTAACACTGTCCCAACGCCATCTTGATGCCGTATTGGACGCTAGTCACTCAAAAAGCACAATGTGTTGTCTCAAACGATGTCTTGGAAGTCATGTCAAACACGTTGAACTGGTTGGGTTTGAGTATGAGCTCGACTTGTATTGGATGATGCAGAACTTGATTGATTGGAGCTGTGATCAAATTCAAACGTTAGGTAAAAAAAAAAACTCGCATAATTTTTTATATGCCAAAGACCCATCTGACACTGGGTACCCTTTCTTCAAAAGCTCTCAACAATTGTGTCACAAAGGACCAAGTTGCCTTTATTCAACAGCTACACCAGCTGGCGTCGAATGATAATAATGACACACGTCTCACGCATTTGTCGTTAAAGAACCATCGATCCAACGTGGCGTTTTTCAATGTACTGTCCGCATGTCCAGCTCTTACCCATTTTACATACAAACCCGCCGATTCCGCAGTTCTGGTCGCTGCCATACACAATCAAGAGCCCCATGTTGACGAAACACTCATTATGATGAGTGATAACAGCAGTACTCGTAGTGGCAGTGGTAGCGAAGCTGTGTGTGAGCAACAACCGCGATCTTCAACAAAAGTAACAGCACCAAGGTCTGCCACATTTGACCACCTCATTTACTTGCATATAGACGTTTTGCTGAATGCACCGCTACGTCTTGAACCAATCCTGGAGAAATGCCCAAATCTTCGATGTTTCATTGGTGCATCTAAACGGATGGCTAGTCTATACGAGCACCACATGACGAATTTTGACACATCTGTACACCTAAGCGATCTCTTATGGTATTGCCCAAAGATAGTGTCGTACGTGGGGAACTGCACCTACAATGATGATGACTCGGATCCCAGCATCATCATGCTTCTACAACAAGAAAACCACCCACATACCATCACCAGCCTCGAACAGAACAGCGGTGGCTCGGATATCAAAGACGAAGAGAAAGAGGAAGCAGGTTTTCAAAATCTGTGTATATCTGATTTTCCATACTACGATTATACCATTCAACATTTACGTAGCAGAAACCAACAACGCATTATTCAATATTTGCATCTCACCCAGTACAGGACCGACACCGACAGCAATAACAACAACAGCGTCAGACAAAGTCCTATTACCAACTGGTCATCTCTTTTTCGATCCTTGCAAACAATGCCTCAGCTGCACACGTTCATATGTGATCACATCAGATTCGATACTCATTCGTTTATTACCCTGCTCAACGCCTGCCCCACGATCCAAAACTTACATATTCACAGGCTCCTACATAGATTGAATCAACGTACTCTCTTCCAAGCGTCATCATCCGCAAGATCATCATCCGTCCAATTGCAGACACTGCCCTCTCTCCGAAAACTCTGTCTCAAGCGCGTTTCATTTGTAAAAACACGTCTACATTACGACGATCCCGAAAAAATTTCATTGGCACCACTACTCGCTCGCATGCCTCGGTTAGAAACCCTCATCATGAGTAACAGAACGATCATGACACTTTCTGGTGGTAGCGACCATCCAGGGTACTTTGAGCCTTTGCGAAACCTAAAATACCTTGAGATCAGCCTTTCACAATGGCCGAGTTTGAACACACCACCCATCATAACGTCAGGTCTATTTCACTATCTTTCACATCACCAACAACAACAGTCCAATTCACCTTCGCAATCGTTGTCGTCAAACAACAACAACGCATTGAGCACGATAAAGTTAGATCGAATCAACTTTACCACCGAGCTACTCATGGCAATAGCACACGTCCCCACGCTTAAAGATCTCTTTCTCGCGGGTTGTTACCCATTCGGTTACAACGATGATATTGACAGCAATGGTCATGGCAGCAGCAGCAGCAGTAGCGATCGTGTGGTCCGGACCTTTTTAAGTACTCTGGGTGCTACAGCAAAAGCACTCCAAAGACTCAGGTTCGGTCCAATCACATATTTGTCCCATGATACGCTTGCCACATTGAACGGTGAAAGCTTTCCATGCTTACAAAAAATGACGTTTTTGCCCTGGACAAAAGTGTCTGTTCCTCCTACGTTGGTCCCTAACATTAGCCCAGAAAAACCATGGATACTGCCGACAAGAGTTAGCAAGCATGGCCTTATCACGCTATTACAGAATAGCAGTAGCAAGACTTTTCAAATGGTCATGTTTGCTGCCGCAACTTTAGTCTTGGACGACGATGACGACGAAAAAGATGGACAAGCAACATCATCATCGTCTTCTTCAAGGTCTTTTTCGGGTCAACACGTCAAAAGAAAATTGTATATCAATCCAAAAACACTTTTACATAAACGAAAACACTTGCATTTTCGTTTTTCCGTATTCTGTTATGATGTTCGAAAATTTGCTAAATTCTTCATTAATGGTAACTACGATGGCGATTTTTCAGAGATGGAATCCATCATTATCAAACGACGCCGGCTGTAGTGGTCGTAGGAGTAAAATAGACGATATTCGAGCAATAAAATAAAATTTTGGGAAAACGCTTTTAAAAGCGCATTGACCTACCTAGTACCTTGGCTGCAAATGTGTCGAACTGCCTCCACCTGAGAACATATCCGGCGCTCCAAAGGCAGCTCAATCTCAGGCGATCTCCCAAACAGATGGGCACATCCATTTAGGCTTTGATAGAAAGCCATTTGAAACGTGTTTTAAAACGATTCTACTAATGATTATATGTATTATAATAACCGGGATTATAGGCAACTAGATCTGGCCTGTAGAGTGCATGTCGTGCAGATCCTATGAGAAACTACAGTTTAAGCATACAAAGCTCGATCAACTTGTTCCAAGTCCAAAAGAGTTCCTGCTGTTGCAAGAAACTTTCTGATGTGCCCAGTACTGATATTGCTACGCTACGGGTTTCACAACACTTTGACATTGTATCAAACGGTCTGTGCATTATGCTTGCGTCAACCAGTTGCCCAGATATTATGTTTAGAATTGATCGAGTCATTGCAAAGTAAAAGTAATTACGAATCTAATGTGAGCCATTTGACATTGTCAGCATTGTATAAGAACAAGGACACAGCACGCCAAAACATGAGTTCTTTCCTAACTGTCAAATGAAGCGGCGAAGACGATTGAACACAGTCAGAAAGAAAATGGATATTGCAAGGTGAAGCGACACGCAAATATCTTCACAAGGAAAGAAATTGTAAATGAGTTTAAGCAGGACATAAAGTAAAAGAGCAGGTTTTTATTCATTGTAATATTAGAGTAAAGAAACATTTTATAAAAGACAAAAGTTATCGTTATGAATATCAATAGTCGAAGGGTACAAATTTTATTAAAAGAACACAATCAGTGGACAATAAAGACAAATAATAAGAACGCGATTTTACAAAGTGACCTCAACAAGCAGTCCGCACAACCCGTAGGCTATACAAAAAGCATGAAGAAAGCAAGAAGAAACAGAAGAAGTATGTAAAAGGGGGAGGAAAAGAAAGCCACCAATGCCTCGGCCTGGGAGTCCCAGTCTCCCAATCATTTGGCTGGGTCAATCAACCACAAACCCAGCCATCATGGTACAAACGAGTGGGAACCATGACGTACGCTACGTTTCGAGAGTCAAGTGCAAGCAATCGGTTGTGGATTGCCTGTGAGTGGGGAAGAAGGAAGGGAAGGACGGAAGGAAGATGGAAGGGTAGACGGAAGGGAAGGAAGGGAGGGAAGGACGGAAGGAAGATGGAAGGGTAGACGGAAGGGAAGAGGAAAGGGAAGAGGAAAGGGAAGGGGTGGGGGAAGAGGAAAGGGAAGAGGAAAGGGAAGAGGAAAGGGAAGAGGAAAGGGAAGGGGTGGGGGTAGGGGAAAGAATTGACTCTCGAAACACCCAAAAAAAAAAAAATTTTGCTGCTGTTGTCGAATGCTGGAGGAGCTGCTTACTGGATACTCGGATGCTGGGGGCCGAGTACTGAAGCTGGGAGCTGATTGCCGAGAGTCGAATGCCGAGAGTCGAATGCCGAGAGTCGATTGCCGAGAGTCGAATGCCAGAGAGACGCATGCCAGAGAGTTGATTGCCGAGCGTCGATTGCTGAGAGTCGCACGCCAGAGAGTTGATTGCCGAGAGACGAATGCCAGACAGTCGAGTCCTAGGAGTCGAACGCGATCTACAGTGGCACCTGGCTCCTCATTGCGACCCCCACCATGGCAGACCAGACCAGACCAGCAGACAAGGCATCCAACCGAAAGGACACTACCATATTTCTATGGCGAGAAACCGAAAAGGATTTCTCCGTCCTCTGATCTCGCCTGAAGATCGGTTGTGGCCAACACCGTTGAACGCCAGACTGGACAGCCCAAAGCAGGGACCGGTTGTAGGCAGCCAGGGACCACGGGAAAAAGGCTGAGACCAGGACCGACAGAGGCAAGACCAGGACCAAGGGAAGAGCCAGGACCAAGGGAAGAGCCAGAGCCAGGGGAAGACCAGAACCAAGGGAAGAGCCAGAGCCAGGGGAAGAGCCAGAACCAAGGGAAGAACCAGAGCCAAGGGAAGAGCCAAGAGAAGACCAGGAGGAGGCATGGGAGTGAAGGAAAAAGAAAAATGAAGGAAAGAAAGAGTGAAGAGAAAAAACGAAATGGCCTGAAAAATGTGGGCGTATTTATGCTTTTTGGATTGACCCCGCCGCTTAGAAAAAACACGTCACGTGACTTGTGATTCGTCATTCAAAAACACGTCACGTGACTTGTAATTCGGCATTCAATCAGCAGGTGGGAAAGTAAAATGGCAGGGAAGATACCATGTGAAGTAGAAGTGTTGAAGAGACACGGTCAAGCGGTCAAGAAGAAGGCGTATGTGGTCTGCGTGTTTTGATAGTCCTACGAAATATGTTTCACCGGTATCATGCAGGGCGTGCCCCGACGGTGTCGCCGCCTGTTTTTGAATAGGAAGATACGTGCACCCGTCGGGCCACAAGGCGCACAGACACGGTTTACAGTGTTTCAGCAACAAGATCCCAGAGAAAAAGTAAATGGCAGGTGCCGGGAATGATTGACATTGTAGAAAATAAAAATTACTGATATTGTAACAAGAAGCTCACATAAATAGAAGCCATATACACAAAGAAATAATGGCGCAGAAGTTGACGACCGTGCAGTACACGTGCTCCAAAGCAAAGTGTATACCAAGGACAAGTGGTGAAGCTCGGTAACGGTAGAATGAGGATGACGTCGAGTGTCTTTGAAGCCCTTCTCTTTGCTAACAGCCTTTAACAAATAAACCTGGGTGAGTGCTGGCTGCCTCCCATAGAGCGTTCGCCATCTCTCCCATAGAGCGTTTGCCATCTCTCCATAGAGCGTTTGCCATCTCTCCCAGAGAGCTTCTACCACCTCTGGCCAAAGAGCGTTCCACAGGTCCAGGCTAACAATGCGGGGAATAATGACAGATCTTCCGTATCGTAGCCGACAGTAACACGATCACAACGCGCTTTATCACACTTTGGTACGCGCTTTTCATCTTTCTTTCTTTTTACATTTCTGTGGTCGCGCAGTTCTGCTCGCGAAAATAATCGAAAGGAAAAATTTGTTGGGAGTCTATGCACACCAGCAACAACGGCGCTTAAGGCAAGCTGTTCTAAGCTGAGAGAACCGGTTTAATGGTATGTTTCGCTTGCCACGCCCCTTTCAACCCCTTGAATAACCGAAAACATCGTTGGCACAACTTTCACATAGAACATGAGAGTACACGTAAGACGAACTCATGTGCTCAGAAGCAAGGCTTAGATTATGCATGCTTGACTCTTGTACGAGCCGACCATCCTGCTTTTCTTTGTATTTTGTTTTTTTCCCACATATATCATACATCAACCACACATACGCCAATCAAATCACACCACGTCTGATTGACTTTGTATCGCTACTGCTAAGGGAGGTGGTTGATAAAACGAGCAAACCAAACAACAGTATCAACCTGAAGAAGCAGCTTCTATAGATAATAGTAGCTCTTGGATGACGCGCATACTATGCTGAAAACAGCCATGCTGCTCTATAACTTGACAATTCATTTTAAGCTGCCCACATCCATCATTGCGGGCTTGGGGAGATCGGCTATCGCTGGATGCCGTGGGTATATATATATATATATATATACTTATATAAAAGAGCGCCACCACAGTTAATACAATGTCTCACTGGATCCCATGAAGACACTGGCTACGGCGTTCAGCACTTATTTACTCCAACCCAATGCAATACACGTTCAGTCATTTTGGTGATAAGATATTAAACAACTTGCATAACACTATCCGCTATCATACCCGAATCCCCTCCTTTCCAGATACTTTTGCTTTTTTTCGGATTTGACTTTGCTAATATAACTTGTGGTGACAAAACATCCATTCCGAGTGCATCATTAGCCGCCCTATTTTAGGTAAATAATCGCACAAGAGATTCAAGAGATCACGGATGACATACGTCTATGCATCATATCGCGTCAATCCATTATCATACATAAGCTGGATCATCCGAGTATAATGTTTACGTGCTTTACACAATTCGGTTGGATTGTCTCTATGCTACAGTGCTTAGCTGGTTGCCGTGGTAATTGCTGTGTATGCTTTTGTTTGATATTTAGACGAAAGTCTTATGCTGATGATGTTTCAGGCAGTGTAAAAGTGTGTTTTTTACCACAGTATATTTATATATGTGTTTGCGCTCTGTGTTCTCTTTTATAATATAAAAAACCAGCAGCCAAGGTATGATATTCCACCTAAATGCATGCACACCATAGCCAGTAATTATTTATTATGTAGTTAATATCACAGGGCTTCACGGTATACGTGTGCAGGATCCGTTATTTTTCACATCTCTTCACTTTCGCACAAAAATCGGTGATCTTATCTTTGAGTTTACAGGTGACCACTGTACACAACTACGATTGCCTGCGGATGGTAGTTCAGCTGGTGTCAGGATACAGTGCCGCTGGGGGGGTTGCTCAACTCTGTTGATAATCTCTCCATTACAACAAATAGCGCAATACTCTTACTTTGACCATTGAAAAAGATTATTTAGACACTATTAACAAATAAAAATGACGAACCGCCGAAAATGTCTGTTAAATCAGACAGCCACATCGAAAGGCTCGCCACTATGTTGTGCGAGCTCTACAAGCGTGTGATATGCGGATGTTAATGTTGCTCCTGCTGCTGCTCGCTCTTCTTGAACCTGTTCTTGGTCACCAGCGTTGCTGCTACCGTTATTGTTGTTGTTGTTGACATGGCTGCTTCCATAACTGCTGTTGTTGTGATGGTGATGACGGTGGCCTCTATAGTTTTTTAGTGTCGTGGACACTTTGTCACACGATTTGAGCGACTGGTTGTCGCCTTAGTGACGACAGAGTTAATGAAAATTTTTCAATTATCAATCAGCTTCCAGCCATCGCTAACGATACTTAATGACAACAGTTGCACCATGTTGACGGAGTCCAAGTCAAGCCACTTGATCGCTTACTGCGGCCACCCGGTGAAACCTGACTTCTTTTGACGACTTGAGATCCAATTGCCAAAGCTTTACCAGGCACGTCGAAAAACTAATATATTTCCAACGTTTTGAGTCCGTTGAAGCACCGCACAGCGCTAATAACACCATTCTCTAAGTACTGGTGCTATATAACCGTATCTAGACAATCGCGAATCAGCCCAGAGAAAAACGTGCTTGCCAAACAGATGTTGAAGCTCGGATTTCATGGCACAGTGTATGTATGTGTTCAAAGTACCTTGGGTTGCGCTTGGGTTTCGCTTGTGCTTCGCTTGGGTTTCGCTTGTGCTTTGGTATCGTGTTTGTTCGCCTTGGCCAACTGTACACGCGCTATGACGTCCATGTTTTCTATATTTACACGAAATAACATTGCCTAGTTCTAAGCAGTCGATGAGCAGTTTAAGAGAACGAGACCCGAAAAGAGTTAAAACCGGTTTATTATGATGACAGAAGTTCTCACTATGTGGAGCAAAGTCTTGTTCTGCGTAACTATCACACAGCATGTACATTGAACAGATGCATTATCATATTATTGTTAAGCATATAGGATTAAGTAATATGGGATGCGTGAATAAAAGATCCATCCGGCTCAATGCCTCGGATAGCAGCTAATGTGAATTGCGTGACCAATATAATGACAACTTCTTCTTTAGCCTAGTTGATCCGTGAAACACCAAGATGAGTCGGCACATGTGAGACGTAGTGTTGATCGATTACTTGTCAATTTGTTTGGGAACTCTTGGTGAAAAGCAATTAAAAAGAAACATTCGACCTGCAGAAATAAGAAGAAAACAGCCCATCGAATGACAGCGCCTTTACAACGCGGCCTTGGTAAATCTGAGCAGTTTGGACTCAACTGAGTTGGATACGTTGGAAGGTGTGACGGATCAAGGAATTCAAACATGGGGGAATGCAAGCAGCAGTCGTGTTTTGAAAGAGCTGGAGATTAGTGAATGCCCCTTTCGTAACAAACGAAGCTATCACTTTTTACGCAAATGCCCTTCTATGTAATAATAAAATATCAACACTATATTTTTCACCCAGAAAACGTTTTCACTTGTTGAATTCCGCTGCTTTTCATATCTTTTCTAGACATTTGAAAGATAACATGACGCACAATACATCTTGTAGCATCAGTAGTCTATGCAAGAGAATCTATGATAAAAACTTGTATTATAGTTCAAGTGGCGTTTCTTTTTCTGCAGTATGATGCCTTACAGTGCAGAAGGATCAAATCTGTCACCTCATTGTTATCATCACATGACTTTCCGTAATCATAGTTTTGGTGCATGAAAGTCTGGCAGCTCTCATAGACTGCATCACGTTTTGCTGATCCAAACAATAAGGTACGCGACCATGCTTATATATACAGCTGTCACAAGTTTTTGACGGTATTGACGGCTATACATATCAGAAAAGGTAACGAAAACAAAACAAATACACTTTGTGATTTATACATTGTCAACGTTTTCTTTCGCCAAAAGCAGAAGAACAAGGGCCATCCAAACAGTGGCGCTCGATAAATCGAAACATGGATAAACCTATATGACTCTTCTTTGCCATCATACCTGTACTAGGTGGATTGAGTACTGTATGTATGTTTGTGTCTACGTCCGCGTGTGTGCGAGCGAGCGTATGATCAAGCATGAGCGAAAATCACACATATTTGAGTATTAACATTGTTTTTTCTTTCAAACTTAGAAGGGTACATATTTCGCTCACCATGTTGAATGCTAACTTTCTCCTTCTTTTAACGCTTACCAAATAGTGAAAGTAGCCTCCTATATAAGATATTCTATGTTAGGCATCTTTCTCTTTTTCATTATATTATGCTGTTGCTTGTGTCCTCGAGCGACTGCACTATGTAGTAAAGAAACGCCGCATTGTGCGTTTAGTACTCATATTGCATCTACTGGGCAATGCTCATAAACATTTTAGCGAAGAGAAGCGGCGGGATAATTACTCTCGATCATTTGGTGCCAGCTATATTGTTTAGCAAACAGCAGTAGTACAAAGAATTATATGACAAATAGTATAGTTCAGTAGTGATGAGCTCACATTGACTCCTCCTTGCTTGGTCCTCATTGTGGTGATCTTTATGTATGATATGAGAGGGATATTAAGATCTTCAGATATGTATCTTACAATGAAAAAAGAATTAATGACAAGACACATTTATAGCGAACACGGGTTCTTTATCGTGCATAGCACATTTACATTTACGTATTATTAACTGACCCCTTAAAAACTAGGCGGGCAAGTACCGTCCTTTTCCCTACCAGATATAACGATTTGATTGGATACCGTCAAGCGCTTTGTTGTGTTGTGTAATGCTCTGTTATTGATTCTCCTCACCATGGATCGCTTTTTTTTTTTTTTCTCGGTCGGAAAAGGTTCATTTCCAGCTGCAGCCCAACATCAAGTTGTTGTTGCTGCTGCTGATCTGTTTTGACAACCGCCCGCTGCCCTTCTCACTGCTGCTCAAATACTAAGCCTTTTTGTTCTCACAAGTGTTATCATAAGAGAGCAAAACGAAAGCAGCAGCAGCATTCGAGATACATCAGATGACGAACTCGCGACTTGGGTCGTCACCAGTTGGCTGTCAGCATGCATGTCTCTCACCTGCGAAACACATTTGTGTAACATATTCATATTCTGGGAGAGATATGCTTAATATAATTGATTCCCGCCTTGGCGACGCTTCGTACGTTGCCATAGAAGTTTTCTTCATGTTGCAACCGCATGAGCCCTCGTACAAGTGACAACAACGCAGGATGAGACATAAATGTTGGTGTCAGCCGAGATTGTTTAGCAGCTTGCATATTGAATACGATACATAACAACAACAAAGAAGAGCGCAGATCGTGTGACCCGCAAACACAAAGGCGGCATTTGGTTTGCCATGCAGCAGGCAAACAAGGACGGTGTCCCTTCTATGATATAAAAGTAATGTAATTAACAGCTTTCAAAGATATTTAGTGACATTCTCTTTTTCTTTCTTTCTTCCTTTTCTTCCTTTTATACAGTTAACCACGACCCTATCACATGGACCTTGCAACGTATCAACATCAACATCATCATCATCATCGTCAGCAGCAACAGCAGCAGCAACTACAGCACCGCGAGTTGAAAACCAACACCACCAAAACATTCGAGGATATCCCCAGAGAAATCCTGCACCTGGTCTTCATTTGGCTCACAGGCACGGATATCGCGAATATCGGCAAGGTACATACATACACAGAGCCTACATAGTACGACGTAACCCTTTAATAAACCCCCTTCCCCTTTAACTTTTTAAACAACAAAGAACAACCTTCTTCTCTTACTCGCACACAAAACTAAACCATGCAGCATTCAATAGAGCAGTCGAACGCTACAATTGCTGGTCCAAGATGACTATTTGTGGAGTGTCATGACCAAAGTACGATTTCCTCGAATCTATAAAGAAACGCTACAAGAAATAAACGATTGTCGAAACGATCAGAGCGGCAATGACAGCAACAGTAGTATGAGTGCGATCTGTTGGCGCGATATATATATGGCTAAAGGTAGACTTTTGGAAAAAAAACTACCCTTGTAGGACAGCTTGGCTCAAACTGTTTTTTTTTAGACGAGAGCCGATTGTCTGCTGCCAAGAATATGCACATCACACACATCAAACTGCCCTATTGGCGAATCGTTCATACGAACGAAAGCATCTATGGCGCAACGGCCAAGTTGCATTCTGTGTGCTGGTTCGATGTATGTCTCTTCCTACCCCCCCCCCACCCCTCCCTTCCCGATCGCTGAGTCTTTAAACAACTGACAATGGTTCTTTGTGTTTCCACTAGGTGAATGGAGTCATTGAAGGTGTTCCGCCAGGCCGATACCGAGTCCAGTGGCGGATGCGATTATCCCTCTCAGCACGATGGAACGAGCCATTGGACTTCACTGCGTCCGTTATCCCAGTAAGGACAATGCATTGGGTACATGACCAACAAGTAGTGTGCTTATTTACTGACATGCATGTAAATATAGAAAAAGAAAATGTCAGCAAAAGAAGAACAAAAGAAGAAGGAGGAGGAGGAGGAGGCTGTGTTGTCCTACACGACGCCACCTGAATTTTATGCTCGAGAGGATGTGGTTACGAATACGTGGATTCTAGTGACAATGCCTGGTGAAATTGATATCAAGGGAGGATGGGGATTCACTGACGTCCGTGTCTCGCATGAAAAGAGGACAGATTTTTGGAAATCAGGCATTGTAAGTGATCAAAGAAAGGAGAGGGGGAATGAACAAAGTAAAAACAAGAGCTCATTACGTTTCTTTAGGAACTCGATTGGGTGCGGCTGCAACCTGCAGGTGAAGCTGCGGGCGAGGGTTTGCTGGTTGATTATGAAAGCCGGCACACATTCTATTGGCGAACAAGCCATGGCATGCGTACTTCGTCATCATCCCACGATTTGACAGCCGAAGGCACTGTTCAAAATAACAACGGTATGTGGTCGTCGTCCTGGTGTGGTGATAGTGACAGTGGTAGCGTAGATGATTTCTGGATGCTAGATTGATTCTTCCCTTTTCTTTGTCCGGTTTGTACTTGCACACAACAACTTACTACTATTCATTACTCATAATCTGTATCCCTACCTACCTACATCCCCTCCACCATACATTTTACATATTTCTTTGACAAACGTTTCCTTTATTACTCTTGCTGTACGAATATCATCCTCCACCCCTTCCTCTCCCTCCTCAATGCTAATATACATACATTACATACGTCTTTACTGTAATCTTCGCTATCACCTACTATTGTTCTCTGCATATCTATTCGCTTTTAGTTCGGTTTTATCTCATGAATGTATTATATTGTCATTATTAGGCTTGCAGCAGATTGTTGTGTTGGGGAAATTCCGACGATCATCGAGTCAATGGTTCGAATATCTTGTTGGTAGTTCGTTGCTTCTCTGCCGGCTGATATTGAAGGGCTTATTGATGACTGGTAGCAGTAGCAACAGCAACAATAGCCACCGACAACGACGACAGAAATAACTCCTCCTCATTATCATCATCATCATCATTATCATCACCTGCGGTTATTGCTCCTGCATGCAGCACGACCGCCTAGAAGCATAGAATAGTATATATTTACTACTATTCCTATATCCAACTACATTTCTCTTTCTTCTTCTTGCATGACTGTTATATTAAATTATCAAAAAAAAGGAGGTAGTACATTGTCACGTGTGAAACAAATTACTGTCCATGCGCCGTGGTCGTAGTTTCGCATTTTTATTTCGCCCGAACGTGGTGTGCGTATCGCCGAAGCCTTTTTCTCTTTTCTTATTACTTGGCGTTCATAAAAATAGCAACGACCAGTGCTCCCCCCCTCCCCCAACATCACACAAAGCATTACTTTAATCCCCACATGAGCAGCAACAGATTATCCAGAGCATCATGCGGCTGCACCATTGAGCGACTGCTTCGACAGGAAGTAACTTACATTTTCATTACGGGTGCTCAAAAGCAATCCGATACACCGGCTGGCAAAACCTTCATTGCTTACAATATCCGTGTCTGTGTAAGCACTAGCAAAATGAACATAAGGAGGGAGATCCAAACAGATAGAGAAACATGCATACTTTGAATCTTGATTACACTTGGCAACGACTTTTATCTAACAATTCAAGCATATACACATACAAAAATAGGATACGGAAACGAAGCGACGTTATAGCGAATTTGAATCACTTCGACGAGCATTGAGCCGACTTCATCCGACCTTGATCGTTCCACCCATCCCAGAAAAACATTCACTTGGTAGTATTTGCCACTCTGTCTATTACTGTCTCGTGACACTTTCTGTGTTTTCCACGGGAAGCATATTTTAACGTTTTTTTAATCCATGCATTAATATTATTATTGTTCTAGTCGATTATGCAGCGCTTCAAACCCGAGTCAAGGATGACCTCCCAATGGTGGAAAAAAGAAAACGGATGTTGCAAACCTTTCTGAACCGAGTGGCCAATCATCCAGAATTGGGGCTCGATCATGTATTTCATCGATTTTTAGAAAGTGGTGTTGCTTGGGTAAAAAACAACAACAACAACAAATAGAGTCATCATCACTTTATTCTCTAAAGTTTTAGCAAGAACTGACAACCCCAAAATCCAAACATTGATATTAGTCCGATGTATTACACTCGCCACCTTTATCGCAATTACCAAAGAATCCATTGCAAATGGTCGTCAGCAAAGAAGCCAATGTTCAGGCACACAAGTACAACACTGTCCTTTCAAGCAACTTGATCCCGATACCGTCAGCAACCTATGTCCTCAAAAGCCCCGATCCTCGCTTTGAAGAATCGGAAAAGTTCACGTTCCGGATTGCCAACTATATGAGCAACAATCTCGATAAAAGTCAGCGGAAAGTCATTCGTCGGTTGGGAGGTAAATTCCACCTAGTGTCCTTTCGAAAAAAAATATGGAAATTTATGTGTGTTAATATGGGCTTTGTTTTGATTCAGAACTAGCAAACGATTATGCGGAATTGGGTGCTGTGTATAATGGTTTCAGCTTAAATGAGACGGGACCTGTGGCCAATGCGATTGAAAAAGTTGGACAAGCCGTAGATGCCTCCTATACTGAATCTGCTCAAATGGTAAAGTAATCAGTATGTGCTATATCGTCTCGCGGGGTTGACATTTTCTATTGACGCATGTGTGTGTGTTGATTTAGGTTACCTCGCTAGAAGGCGAGTTTGCTGAACCTATCCAAGAACATTCCCAATTCGCACATATTGTGAAACAAGTTTTACGGTTCCGTCATCTAAAGCATGCACAGATGGAAATGATTGAAGGATCTCTGGAAAGCAAAAAGGAGAATTTGGAAAGTTTGCAACGGATGGAAAGCGAAGCAAGGCGCTTGGAAGAAGCCATCAGTCGAGAACGTACAATCGGAAGCAATGCTGTGGATGTTGACGAACTGAATAATAACAGCAGCAATGACGATATTCCCGGTACCATGTCATCCACTACAGTCAATGGCAATGGATATCATCACCACGACGATATGAATAGTGGCATCAACAACAACAACCCATATGGCTCACATCCTTCTCTTTCTTCTTCTTCTTCACCACCATCTTTCCAAAATGATACACATGTCGGTCGTCGTCCTGCAACAAAAACGTGGGCTAGTCCTGTCAAGATGATTAACGCAGTCGGTCATTCTTTGCAAAATATCATTGATGTGGATCCAGAGGCAACACGACGAAACCAGATTGGCAAGACAAAAGATGCAATGGATGTGGTACGTTCCGTATGAATTTGAACCCGCTCAAGAAAATGTTATATCCAGATAATTTACCCTTTTAGAATTTCGATTATTAGTTGCAAGAAGCACTGGAGATTACTCGCCAAGATTTGGCAGGCTCATCGACAGAATTACAGTCCGAGTTGGATCGATTTCAGCGTGAAAAGATCAAGGATCTTCGCGATATGCTTATTGCGTATGCAAAGATCCATATTCGATACTGCCAAAGGGTAAGTTAAACTAGCAAAAATGACTCAGGGGAAACTTGCATGCAGAGAACTTATTGTGTGAATTACTGTAGAATTTGGAATCTTGGCAAGAAGCCCGTGCAGAAGTCGACAAGATTCCGATTTAAAGAGAATAAACAGTGCGGAATAGATCCACTCTGTTCACTATCCCTTATGCTATCACACATTCTAAACATATCCTTTTTATTTTCTTCCTTTCGTCTTGCCATACTTTATCGATCTCCTTTTTCGTTCTTCGTTTACCCCCTCTCATGAAATGCATACCGCAAACAAGATGTTTTTTTCTCTTTCTCCATATTACGTACATTAGCCTGCAAACACACACACACACACTTTAACTGTTCCATCAATATCGACAACAATAACATTCTTTCCTTTTGCATTTTGTTCTCTACTCTGCATATTAAACTCTTTATGCTTTATTTTTTTTTTACATGGGTGAAAGTGATGATATACATTACAAGCAAAACTGTTCAATTCCAAAACTTTTGAAACTCTTGTTCTTGTTGAAATTGCTTATTTACATAATCCACCACATCTAAGGACAAAAGAAAGACGCTTTGTAAGTATTTTCTTCACATTGCACAAGATTTTTATTTTATTTGACAGCTTACCATCTCCATAATGCTTCCGCAGGTCTGTATCCGGTGGTAAAGCATCATGTGCCCGTGCCTCGTCTCGACTCATGCACACGGCATTCAATGACGACATTGGCTTGCTTCTGTCCCATCGTGCGAGTGTCAGTCGATCTTGAGGACCTGTTAGTATACTTTTGCCATTCCACAACTCTTCAAAAATATATACAATATCGTGGATATCAAAAGGTGCATGTCTAGTATTTGAAAAATGAAAAGATACCATCTCTGATTGAGCATTCTCTCTATAAACAATTTTACTCCTACGAATTACAAAAAGATTTTTGGCTTACTGGTTTTTGTATGTTTTTCGTTCTCGATCAGATACGTCATAGAGAATACGTCCAAAGAGAGTATCCTTTAACTTGTTAGATGGCGGAGGAAGTGCAGTAAATTCCGCAAGTTGGAGGATAATGTATGTAGCTATGGACATGCCAAACATGCTGGGAATAGGACCAAGAATAGGTAAGTTCCGTGAGCGGAAATCGGAAACGGATTCTTCAGTATCTAATTCAGGTAAAAAAGAGTGTTAATGAAAGCGAAACAAAAGCTTTTGCCCTTTTTGGTTACGGTTACCTGGTCGTAATGGCTTTTCAACGCTTAATGCAACAGGAATACCACGGTCGATTTTAAGCATCTTTAATCTTCTTCGGTAAACACGAGCCAATGGATCCTCTAAAAGTATCCACAATATAGAGTTTTTGCAATAAGTGAAAAGCGAAACGTATCTATTTCTGATATCGTTTATAAAAAAAGATCTTACCGAATGTATCGCTAACATCAGAAATTTGTATCCGAGTAGGATCGGCCTTTGCACCAGCACTCATCGATGTAATTAACTTGATGTTATGCTCGTGACAATACTGTGCCAATGCCAACTTTTCATCCACATTATCCATGGTATCTACCACATAAGCAGGTTGACCTTATTTATGCGCGCAAAGAAGATATATTAACATTCACTGCGTTTACTGTCTTGTAATCCTCTTTAACCAGCTTACAATAGTATCATTTGTTTACCTCCTAGCAAAGTATCCATGTTTGTAGGCAAGAGACGTTCGGTACAGCACTCGACCTTGGAAAACGGCGCGATTTCCCGGAAATGCTTGCGAAGCACTTGGACTTTAGCCATCCCCACATCTTCCAAATTGGCAACTGCATGATATGCCATATTGCGACGGTTAAGACGTTTCGGGTCAATCAAACGTAAGTGTTGTACACCGGATCGTAACAGCATGAGCGCGACCCATGAACCAACACTGCCTACACCGACGACAATGACAAACGCTTGACGTACGCGCTGAACACCTTCTTTGCCGAGAAATGCAATATTACGCGCCAATTGTTCGTCAATGAGCGTTTCGTCAAACGATCCGGTCATTTCTGAGAACGACCCACTACCCACGTCAATGGTGGGCGAGTCGGATTCTTGCAAATGGAGTTCTCGTTTCAAGGCGCTTGAATGGAATCGTCGTTGGCTGGCTTGGTAGCTTAGTATAGCTGAAGCTGTAAGCGCTGACGCGGCTACGGCTGTCAGCGTCATTTGAATGGTATTTTGGTGTCGATTGATCAATTGAGTGGCGGATTCAGCCCATTGCTCGGCCTTGGAGGCTAGAGTCATTGTGTATATTTTTTTCTTATGCTACCCTTTCGAGTTATATAGGTGGATATATGTGCAAGAAAAATAAGAACATGCCCGGGCCTATCACATTTATCTACTTTCACATACCGACACGTGACATACAAAGGTGCATTTTTTGCTGTCATCTATGTATTCTTACCAAACGCAAAAGCCGCATCATAACTTATTAGCGTTTACTGATTTAAGCAAGAGGGAAATCATATCCCTTTTGTTTCCACTATGGCCAACCTTTATTAGTAAGTAGTACATCAATAACGGAACCTATGACGAAATGCTGTAGTAGATTGGTGCCCCTGGCTTCCGATCAGTATTACTATACAAACAACCCTTTCCATGTTTACTCTCACGATATAATATAGTCCTATGCAGACATCTTGATCAAAAAGACTGTCATTCATCTCAAAACTCATATATTTCGCCTGTGCAACCCAAAAAAGGAAACCGGAGTTTGGAATACGTGTCGATTTGCGTTCGTTATACACACAGTCAATCGCGCCAGTAAAGACCATTTAATAGCACTCCTCTCTTCCTGTACGTCTTTTTTTCTGTCCGCCCGTTTTGGTTCATCTCGGTTCCTGACAACAACAGCAACAACAACAATTACGACAAAGACGAAAGAGGACAAGACTTACAAACATTGCGTTTTCTTGATTTAATTCTTCTTTCGTTGCTTTTTTGGTTCCCATCTATTTTTACCAATCGCCCTTTCAACAAAAAACCGACAGCTTCTTTTTTTTTCATCATCCAACCCTGTTTTGCTTTGAAATACTATGAGCTACGTTAAACGAGACGAAGACGCCGGTAAGCAAACAGAAATGAAATAGAATGCTTTCTATATTTTATGTATTCGTGTTTGGGAAATTCTATACTCTCTGTACCTTGAAAATGGGGGAAGTGAGTGAAAACTTCCCCCCATGGATACAACCATCCCATCGCGTTTAATGGGGTCATGTCTAGAAAATATTGAAAACACTCACTTGTTACACTTGCTTACCTTTTGATATTTAGTCGCTAGCGAGATTGGCCTCTTTTATCACCTCGACAAAACCACCGTGTTACAAGAAGCTCGCGTGTTTAACGATTCTCCTGTCAATATCAGAAAATGCCGAGTGTTATTGACCAAACTTGTATATCTCTTGTATTTGGGTGAACCCTTCACGACCAAGGAAGCTACGGATCTATTCTTTAACGTGATCAAATTATTCCAGTCCAAAGACGTAGGTTTTTTTTGGACATGACAGGGTGTCTTCAAGTTTAAGAAAAGATCTGGATCTTGTTTTTTTCTTAAACGTTACGCGTTATTTTTTATTTTATGTAGACGTCGTTACGTCAAATGATGTATCTTGTCATTAAGGAACTGTCCAACGTGGCCGAGGACGTGATTATGGTTACCCAGTCGTTGATCAAGGATATCCAGTCCAAACAGGAAACTGTCTATCGTGCCAACGCAATCCGGACCTTGTGCCTGATCACCGACGTAAGGGAGGGGGAGAACCAGCTTACCCTTTATCATTGTTTTTTTGCTATCATTTTCGGACTGGGCTGACAATAACATATCTTTGTTATTATTCTCATATAGCATTCTATGATCCAAGGTATTGAGCGTATTCTTAAAGCATCTATTGTCGACAAGGTACCTTCCGTTTCTTCAGCAGCACTCGTTTCCTCCTATCACTTGTACGACGTGGCCAAAGATATTGTCCGTCGATGGTCCAACGAAGTGCAAGAGGCTGTAAACGCCAAATCATCGTCGTCCGGCTTTGCATCCAGCTATATTTCCAGCTTTGGCGGCAATAGCGCCAACAACCAGTCTCCGGTTGTCATGTCCAACAGTAGCATCTGTCAATACCATGCATTGGGCTTGTTGTATTTGATCCGTCAGCATGATCGTATGGCTGTTGCTAAATTGGTTCAGACCTTTGCTGGATCGCGTAGCGGCGGCGGATTTTTGGGCGGCGGCGGTGGTGGCGGTAGCGCTTTGAAGAACCCCGCTGCTGTTTGCTTGTTGATCCGATATGCATGCAAGGTTATGGAAGAGGATCCAAGGTAAGAAGCGCAAAATGAAAAACATGTGAGCGAAGGGAAAACGTTATAACTGTGGGACTTTTTTTTTAGTACCACACGTCGTATGTATGAGATTTTGGAAGGATTCTTAAAGCACAAGAGCGAAATGGTGAATCTTGAAGCTGCAAGAGCTATTTGTGAGATGCCTGATATGTCATCTAAGGAATTATATCCTGCCATCACTGGTAAGCTAAATATCCTATGATCAAAAAGGCGTTGAGGGAAATAAGAGGTTACGAGTAAAGTTACTTACGTCCGTTATTTTTATATTGTGCATGATAGTATTGCAACTCTTCTTGTCATCACCAAAACCAACCTTGCGATTTGCCGCGATCCGCGTCCTCAACAAATTGTCTCTTGCCAACCCTGCTGCCGTTTCACCTTGCAACTTGGATATGGAGAACCTTATTACCGACCGCAACCGCAGCATTGCTACATTTGCCATCACAACCTTGCTCAAGACTGGTAACGAGGCTTCTGTGGATCGCTTGATGAAGCAGATCTCTGGATTCATGAGCGATATCTCGGATGAATTCAAGGTGATCGTTGTGGACGCTATCCGCTCGCTCTGCTTAAAGTTCCCTGCTAAGCAGGCTGTCATGCTGAACTTTTTGAGCAGCGTCTTGCGCGACGAAGGAGGTTACGATTTCAAGAAGGCTGTTGTCGAGGCTATATTCGATATGGTCAAGTTTATCACTGATAGCAAGGATACAGGTATTGTATAGTTATGAAAATGGTGGGAGGAGGGAAGAGTATGGTGAAATTTATTAGTATTATCAAGCGGTTTGGCTAACACGGATTTTTTTTCTGTTCTGAATAGCTCTTTCACATTTGTGTGAATTTATTGAAGATTGTGAATTCACCAAACTCTCAGTCCGTATCTTGCATCTGTTGGGCGTTGAGGGACCAAAGACGCCCACTCCTACAAAGTACATTCGCTACATTTACAATCGTGTTATTCTCGAAAACTCGGTGGTCCGTGCTGCTGCTGTCAGCGCACTGGCCAAATTTGGCGTCTGTGTAGAAGAACAAGGTGTCAAGACCAGCATCCGTGTTCTTTTGACTAGGTAAAAATTGTGTTTTCTATTTGGTAAAAAAAACGGCTATTGTACCTACAGAAAAAAATTGTTCAGAAACTGATGCTTCTTTATTACCTGAAGATGTCTGGATGATGTGGATGACGAAGTCCGTGATCGTGCCGCCTTGTATCTCTCTTTGATGGATAACAGTGATGTTGCAAAGACCTTGATTCAAGATGGTATGTTATATTTTCTTGTCATCTCTTAAATCGCTGTGCAATTGTAATAATAACCATATCTGTCCTACGCCATAGATGCTACTTTCGCATTGCCGACTTTGGAACGTCAGCTTGTCGAATATGTTAATGCTCCTATGGCAAATGATCAAGAGTTCGATTTGGCCTCTGTGCCCGTGATCAGCAAATCCGAAGAGGAGGAAGACCGACGACGTCTCCGGGCACAAGACATCTTGCCTATCGCTGCTGTTGGTGGCAGCGGTGCAAACACCAACCGCACCAACTCGCCTGCTGCTCCAGCAACGCCTACACCTGGCATCAACGGCAATGCCGCCAACAACGTCAGCTCTCTCGATCAACAAGCCGTTTATGCCGAAGAATTGGCATCCATCTCCGCTTTTGCTTCATTCGGCTCTCTGTTCAAGAGCTCTGCCAAACCTATTGAGCTTACTGAAAGCGAGACCGAATACGTCGTACACTGTGTTAAGCATTCATTTGCCAACCACATTGTGTTCCAATTCAACTGCACCAACACACTCAACGACCAATTGCTTGAAAATGTGCAAATGATCATGCAGCCCGAGATGGATGATATGGGTCTGACGCAGGTCGCTGAAATACCTGCTGATAGACTCGAATACAATGTCCCCAATGCCATTTATGTCGCCTTTGAGCAACAAGATTACGCCGTTGGCTCGTTCACGTGTACACTGAAGTTTGACGTCAAGGATTGTGATCCTACCACCGGCGAGGCTGATCCTGAAGGATACGATGATGAGTACCAGGTCGAGGATGCTGAAGTGTTGATGGGTGATTATATCCGTCCCACATACGTGTCGAATTTCACAGAGGAATGGGAACAGGGTGCAGCAAGTGAAGCAATAGAAACATTTGCATTAGACAAAGATAAGGCTCCTAGCCTCAAAGGTAAAAGTGTATCTGATATTTTTTAGATATTGGAAACTATGCGAGGAATAGAATAGATCTTAAAAGAACACTTGTTAACTCGTTAATGGATCACACTTACGTCTCTCTATATAGCTGCCTGCACATCGATCCGCCAATTGCTTAGTATGCAAGCACTTGAAGACACAGGCTTACCCAAGAGCAATGCTGTACACACATTGCTTCTGGCAGGCACATTTTTGGGTGGCGCCAAGGTTTTGGCACGATGTAGGATGACTTTTGATACCACGTCCGGAGTGGCATTTGAGCTGGCAGTCCGGAATTCGCAGGAGGACGATCAAATATCCCAAGTTGTACTTTCTGCCATTGCTTAAAAACATTATAGTATATTAGACTAAATCCTTTCCCACCCCCAAACCCCCATCATGAAAAAAAAGGAATATTATAACCATCCAAATCAACTTTCCCCCTCTTCTCGCCAATATCATGCTTTTAAAGAGAACTTGAAATCTTACTAATAGATCGTTAGTTTTTCTTTATCATCAAGAAATGCTGTAATCGCTACTACTACCATTTTATTTCTTTGCTTTCTCTTTTATAAACATTTTTTTATTTCAAATTTGGTTTAACGAGTGGATGGCTATGCAGTAAAATCAAGGGACAAATCTGCGTACCTTGAGATTACTTAGCGTTTACTAATGATGCCTTCAACCAACCCTATTTGCATTAAATCCGGTGCGATCCAAGACACTATCAGTACCACACACGCTGAAACTTTCATATAAGCACTTTAGCCAAAGACGCGTTTTGACTTACGCAGTTCATCCTTTTACAGCTAGGTGCAGGATGATTTGAGATATATACATATGTATGTAATATGAGGCGGTGCAATAACTAAAAAAAACCTGTGGGCAAAAAGTTATGCTGTGATAGTGAAGCTCAGTTGGACGAAGACTTGGTTGCTTACACGTTTCCTGTGTTGTCGCATTTGATGCTCTTTTGTAACCTGGTGTGTTGGACGCGTTGCACCGCGCTATCATCTCCAAATTTACGCTCAAGTTAATGTACCATCGTGTCTTAACGAGATGGCTACGCTAAAGACACTGGTTTTTCGGCAATTATCGCTCATACTGTGTGTTTACAGGAGATTGCATTTTTATAAAAAAAAATGGTGCACATTTACGGCAGAACCGCTATTACACTTTCTGGAGACGATGGCACCCTCAGAAAGCGATTTAAAGGAATATTGTTTTCCAATGCCTGATCGTGCGGGTGTGGGATCCGAGGGGTTTGAATACGATCGCTAGTTAGACCTGTACATGGTCGAAGTACAGTACTGACTATCGGTAACTTCAAGGGCACACTAACGATTGATGATATGTGGCGGGTTTCTCGATGTCATGCGTATTAAAGGTCGTGCTAGTGGTGGAGAAGAATGACATTAATGAAGCATAAAAAGACTAAAATATTACTCTACACGGTCATATATCCGACTTTCTCATCACCAGGAAAAGGAAGACATTTTTGACCAAGTTGAGCTCAGTGGTAAAAGCATAAAAACTCGAAATGAAGTGTTATATAGGGGGAAAACCCAACGGACGCAATTACCAGCGGTATGCATAGGCTGCAAAGAGTTTAACCGCAACCATAGCATCACGAGTATTAATAAGAATACTTGTCTATGCCAAATGCAATAAGGATGATCATGATCATGATATGTAACTATTAAAGTAATCTTTTTTATTTGTCAAGCTTTGACTGTTACATCTTTGTTTATGGGCTTTAGGAGATAAGGGATTTAGTAGCATAAAGCGAGTTGCGTAGTCATTATCATTCGATGAAACTGTTAACGTAAACGGTTTTTGGTCTCTCAAATCCGCAGAAATGAGAGGTAGCAATTGCATAAGCACCCATGTTTTCTGCGTATATCCAGTCGCCAATGTTAAGTATCGGGAGCTGCGTATCATCTGTTAGACAGTCGCCTGGCTCGCATGTATGGCCCCAGACACTACATGAATATGTCCGTTCCTTTTGCTCTTGTCCGTACATGCAAATACCGCCCTTCATCAATACTGAAATGTCAAAGGCATACGATATATTATAAGAAGTTAATATACATTGCTGTAACTAGCACCACTATTCATCAGTATTTGAGAGTATACCTTTCAGATTGAGCACATCACTATAGAACAGTCTAGTGGCAAATGAAGCATGTAAGCTATCATTTACATAATCTGTAGGGATTTAACGCACACAAAACATTATTAATGGCATTCTTAATATACACGGCTAAACAATAATACTATACTTACACATGTACTTCTTGTCCTCTTCTTTATCGTCGCCGTTCTCCTTTATGGTTGCCGGTAGTAGTTTCCTGCCAACTACTTGACAGCACACCGTGAGAGTAGAAGTTGCAAAGTATCTTCCGGGCTCAGCCATGATTTCTATATCCGATGGAAAAAGCGAGTCAATGGTTTCATGAATTACAAAAGCAATCTGTTCGAAGGTTGGCATTCCAGAGTAATCGACGCCAAAAAAGCCACCACCAATATCCAGTAAGTTAAAATTCTTGAACCCGAGGTTCTTGGCACGGTCGAAAATAAGGCGTGAGCTCTTTAAAGTATCCTTATAAGCCTCGGTATCAGAGCATCCACTACCGACGTGGAAGCTAAAACGTACGTACAGAACAGTTAGAAAGAGATAATCATAGCAAAAAGCAATAATTAGTAGAAGCTGATTAAGCCTTTAATTCCTTTGCTTTTCGCGCCTATCTATTTGCACTTAATATGATACCTGACGCCAACAAGATCGAGTTCAAGTTCCTTGGCAGTGTTCAATAAATTATTCACATCTGATAAAGGTGCTCCATATTTAATACCAATTCCCCACTGGGCCTTTGAATCATCGGTTAAAATGCGCAGTAGAAGCTGTGCTTTAGGATACAAGGTCTTGATTTTGTATAATTCATCGATATTATCAAAGGTCATTTTGGCGACGCCGTGATCTGCGGCGTAGCGGAGATACGAGGCTTGTTTGCATGTATGAGCATAGATAATGTTAGTGGACTTGACGCCAAGATCAATGACCTTTTTCATCTCGGGACCACTAGCACAGTCAAAGCCAGTGCCTAGTGATGCTAGGTACTGTATGATTCTCGGGTCTGGATTACACTTGACAGCTATTGTATAGTGGTAAAGAGTGCAGCAACATCACATATACGACGAGAATAAAAAATCAGTTAGCCAGGACGAATTACATTCTTTCTCGACATCTAGAGCGACGGTGATTAAGGAGAAAAGAAAGTAGCACACCATAATACGGCTTAATTTTTGGAAAGCACTTTTTCCATCTCAAATACTGGCGATGCAACTGCCCTAGGTCCACGATATAAAAGCAATCATCTTGGCCGAATTTATTATCGAGAGCAACTGTGGCGAGTTTTTTCTTGATCGCCTCATGAATTACGTCGTCCTTGCCATTCTGAGCGTCGCTGTCGATAGTGGAGGAGTCAGTAGAACGTTCAATACGATGCTCCGCTGTCGAGGTGGCTGTAATTAGAGGCTTCGTTTTTGATGAAATCGGATTTTGAGCTACACTGATATGCATGATATCTTTTACGTCAGATTAATCAAAGGCTTTATGCGAATAGCAGTGACAGCGATGAATTATTTTCCTATAGCGAAAGAGAAACAAAGCAGCCAATTAGGCGAGGAAAGTTGGTAAGTAAATTTACTTTTTTGTTGAAGAATTAAAGAGACCTTTTTTTTGAAACGAGAAAATTGTACCAACAGCAGAAGCCGTGAAAAAGGTGAAGATATATACCTGCTGTGGTTGGGGTGCTCAGCAAATTTAATTGAGTCTGAGTGACGTCTGAAAATGATAAGATTTCAAAGGATACATGGTTTGAATAAGTAGTATACCGAAAAAAAAAGAAGGATACGAACGAAGTGTATATGCAGAGTGATTTATCCAGTTGCATTAATTGTAGTTGAGCCGATGCCGCAACAGAAGCCGATTGCAT
This sequence comes from Zychaea mexicana, assembly GCF_025766255.1. Lineage (NCBI taxonomy): Eukaryota > Fungi > Mucoromycota > Mucoromycetes > Mucorales > Lichtheimiaceae > Zychaea > Zychaea mexicana. The sequence continues at coordinate 291,981 of NW_026516714.1, forward strand.
CCATATGTTGTTTGTGCAAATATAATCACACCATGAAATATTAGCAGGAGACACTGTATGATGAACCTGTATAGAGTCGCCAAAAATGCATGACAAGGATATGATTATTGTAGTCATGGGAACTCAGAAGTTTCAATAGTATATCATCATGAGAGCATAGTAATGCATTGCTTGCAAGGTCTACTGTATTAGGAAACATAGAATATAAAACTTCGAAATATATATGTAAACCGTAGTGACAGCAGCAGTTTGATAACGGAACGGGTAATGAGTTCAAATCAGCAAGAGCGACAAGCGTACATGTGGACTCATGACACGCTCAGGCTGCGAGGTCATCAATGACTCAAAAATACTTGACTTCTTACTGCATGCGTGAGAAAATTTATTTTATTTCGAATCCAATACTAGGCTATTAGCGCATCGCTTACATGCAAGTATCATAAGAACAGCGACCTGCTTGTAATATTATGCGTATACCTCTATTGTCACAGAATTTCGCATCAACCAGTAGGTGATTAATCTAATTACTGTAATCAAACTGAATTGACGTTTTCTAAATACCTGAAATTGAGATAAGTAATATGCCAGTGGGAAGCATAATACAATTGTGAATTTAGTAAGGGCCGGAATTCTGCAGGAGGTATGTAAATGGTGTATGTGTACTATCGGCTGTAATAGTTTCCTGTCGTGATACATAGTTTTTTTCTCGCTTTCACTTTGCTTCTAGTTCATATGTTTATGAATATAAAGACAACAATGTATAGCAGTCTTGTGCCATGCATCCTATGAGCAATGTCACACTGCATCAGATACGAACATATTCACTTGATAACTTTTTTTATGGTGAGGTATTATTAAGTGGGACAACGTTGTAAAACTGTTTATAATTTTATGATTAGGTTATGAAATGACATCCTTATGATGCAATCCTGTACTTTCTTTTAAAACCTACTTGATAACTAACAATAGTACAGCGATAATGAGTATACATATAATAGCAGATTGAGGTGGTGGGGCAGTAGATAATTATGTTGGCTGGAATATTTTATTCTAAGCCTTGCACGTATTCTCATTTATTGAATCTGAAGGATGAGTACGGTGGCGGAATGGGCAGCAAATGTGTACTCAAAATCACTCTTGCTGTACAGCTTGAAGACCGATTCATCAGTCTTGACAGCGGTGGATTCATTGCTGTTCTCAAGGTCCAAGCAGTCGCCTGTAATAACACGTGCAACACCTTCTGTGTTCGCAGCCAAGCTCTTGAGATTGATGCTGACAATTTGCTCAGTGTCTCGGATGTTGGCAACCTTGATGAAGACTTGCTTAGTATCCTTGTTAGATCCAACCACCCAATAAAAGGGACCAAACTCGCCGTCGGTATGATCAACTTGAAGAATAGTGTCGGCACCTTTCAGCAAAGTGAGCATAATAAATGATTAGTTACTATTTTTCAGCAATTACAATTAGTAATAATGAAATTTTTAAAGTAGAGGACTTACGGTTGCTACTCCATTCCTTAAAGACATAGTACGAAGGTGTAAATCAAACCTTTTCGGTATCAAAATGAATCATGTTGGATGAAAATCCAAAAGATGAATCTCTTTCATAATTGCCCGTTTTCATGTTCATTATTGAGCCCATGTAATATAACGAGTAATGTCACATACCAGTTTCCATTGCTCTTGACCTTCGCGCTTAATTAATGGGGCATAGGCAACCAATTTAACAAGATCCGAGTTTCTCTCCATACCAGTAAGGAATTTAGCATTGCCAATCCCAGTTTCCTAGTTGGCGGGTGATCCGGTGCAGCGCCATTTGATATGGGCATGATAAGGTTAGATTCGTACTACTTGTACAATGTCATACTGCTTATGGAGAAAGCTCCAATTGCGGGAAATTATGCGATAGATGCCTCAGACATTATTATTATTATTTTTTCGAGAAAAACTAAGATGATAATTTTTCACTTCACTTACCTAGGTGTCCGTGGAGAAAACGACAGGCCTGCTGTTGAAAACTCGTACTTTTTTTCTCCATTTAGGAATAACATGGTTTATGATGGATTATAATATCCCTTTTGGCAAATCGCAAAAAGTCCAAGAAGCAATAGAAACTTGCCCGGCTTTTATTTTATGCATTGCATGGTTTTGATGGATACGTTATCCGTGATCTGCGTGGTATTACACATTTTACTAAGGTATATAAATGCTCTCTGCAGTATACATACTGCCTGAATATATATTTATAGGATACAGCTTGACGACGCCCATTTCTGCCTCTAGGTATTGTTTAGCACTTTAACTAAAGCTGAAGTGTATTTGTGTGAAAATACAATATGTGTAACAAAGGTGGAGATCACAACATACAGTCTCTGATTGAAAATCCAATTCTTTTACCGGCAATATACTTGTATCCTGGATATATAACACGGTCACAAAATCTTTCATAGAAAGATACTATGTACTTTTGTAAATAGATGTCTAAATTGCACAGTAGATAAACAATTTATAAATTAAAGCTCAATATACCATAGAAGCCTCTCAGAATGAAGCTATTGTAGTATGGAGCAAATGTGTATGACAAGTATAAATTTGAAAGACAATCGGTCAAAACTGTCGTTAAATAAGTCGATCAGGTCTTTCAACAATTTGAATATATGGATCGCCTGGGGCAGATGTAATTCCACCGTCAAGATAAGAATCCAAATCTGGGTATCTTGGCTGTCCTTGGTGGTCCAATGTTGGCTCAATGATTGAAGTTGCCAAGATCCGCACCCAGAAATAAAACATCTCTACATCAGCCTATATCATGCTCAGTAAAAAACGTCAATATCATGCTTATAAATACTATCTGTAAGCTAGACGAATTACCATATGAACTCCAGGACACGTTCGCCTTGTTTTCAAAAAAATAAATAAAAAAAACGTTTGAGTACCGAATAAGAAATTTCAATTTGCGCATGAACTACTTAATATAATAATACCTTCCCCAGCCAAACATAAATTGATCGCGACCCCGTGAGGCACTTGAGCTTACTGAAGCAGCTAATGTTCGCTGATCCAGCATGTAACGTTCCGGAACAAATTCTCTCGGCTTGTCGTACAATGCTTCACTCAAGTTCAAAGTGTAAGTATTAGATAAAAGCACAGCACCTTTGTGTATCAGGTATCCTTGATATTCGACTTCTTGTAAATTCTGCCCAATCAGTAATCTTAACAGGTTTCCTTTTTGCCAGGAGCCGACCAGCTATTTGTTTACTTACAGTCTTCCGTTACTTCATGTGGAATACCGGAGGGAACCGTCGTTCGATAACGCATGCATTCTTTCTGCACAGAAATCAATAATGGAAAGTTCTCCCTTTCTTCGTACTCTGGCAAGCGGCCATGCTCAGCAATGAATTTGTCGATCTCGGTATGGAGTCTCTTTTGGACATCTTTATAATGCGATAGTATGACGAAAGCCCACGATAGTGTCATTGCTGTTGTGTCTGTTCCAGCTTCAATTATATCGACTAGTAAAAACAACCAAAGTTATTAGTATACGTAGCTGCCATATTAAAATAAACTTTGATGCTATCGTTGTGCATCTTCGACGATATGATAAACATTAACATGTAACGTCCTCTCACCAACAAATAATAGAATGTCGTCATCTTCTAATTCGTTCTCGTCCTTGAGTTCGTATAAGATTTTGACAAAACAATCTTCATCGCTCTCAAGTGCTTCTCTGATTAAGCGCCAATATACCGGGTCACGTTTTTCGTGAACAAACTCGCGCATCTCCTTCTCGTTACTCTTAAACCACGGGCCGAATAAGGCTGAAAATGCAGGCAGAAATGTCGGCATATCTTGATCAGGTGCACTGAGTTTAATAGATGTCCCAGTGAGATCAATCATAGTTATTGCCAGGGGGTCGTCCAATGACTCTGCTCTTTTCGCGAAGAATGTTTGCATGATAAGGTTCAGTGTGCCAACTTGCAAGGACTTGAGTATATTCACGTGACCATTTTCCAATGTGTCCTTTAAAAGCATTTCCGAAACCCATTCTGCTTCTTGCTTGAACGTGTGGACTTTACGCGACACTCCCTTGGGTCCAAAGAGACTTTGTGCTATTATTAAGAGTGAAAAGAATATGGAATAGCCTTAGGTAACTACAATGTAGCAGTCATTTGTGATACAAAATTTTGTAGATCTACGTACCGATCGCACGACTTTGTTTCCATCGCTTATCTGCGTCAGCAAACACCATCCCTCTAATAAACATTACATTGAAAGCTATATTACTATACCTTTTCTTCTTGATGCTTACTTCATTTTAATCAGTATTGGAGTGATTGCAATTGTTTACCTTTTCCCAAGTGAAACATATTGAGATGTGAAAAGATGAAACGGGCGGTCAGAAGTAATCGCACCTTTAACTCTAAGAATGTCATTCGCAATATCGGAATCGCCAATAATAATCCACGACTTGATACCCATATTTATACGGATTAAAGGTCCTATAGGTGGGTTCGTCAACCGTTTTATTACATACAGCCGAGTGGTATAGTTGTGTGAGTGACGATGCATTTAGAAATACGAATCATAAAATGGCAGTCCACGACTACTACTACTATAGCTACTGACCATATTTTCTATGCCACTCATCAAATTTAAAAGCAGGAATTTCGCTCGGGAGCTGGAATATATGACCTATTGTTCGACATGAAGTTAATAAAGGCTCACGGTCAATCTTCTTCGTAAGTAGATGCATGTATAAAAAAACCGAGAGGGAGAGAGCTTTAAATTACCAAAATATGGTAGACCGCCAGGTACGAGAGGAACCTCTTGTGGCGGCTTTTGACTAGTTATTCCGTCCTCGTTGTATTTGCTTCCTGTTGGTTTTGCTAGATATGTATCAAATAGATACATGCCATAAAGTGCAATTCCTGCAGCCATAGCGATGGATATGACTTGCGGTGGTGTGTTTTGGTATTGTTTGAGAAAATTATCTGTAAATTTGGTCATTGCTGACATCTTTCATATCAAGCTAACTAAAGAAAAGAAACAATAGTAGTGATGAAGGAGAAAAGAGGAGCAGTTTTTTGATCTTCAAAAACTGGCCTAATCCTTTTCTCTTTTATTCGGTGGTTAAGTTAAAGTTACCAAGATCGGTACATCAACAATGTGGCAATAGTAATAGTACCAAAAAGAGGTCTACTAACATAGCTATAGTGATTCTGATTAGGGATTCACTCCAAGTGCTATGATCATATTGTGTGATGTTTCGACCGAAGCATATGCCGATAATGTACATATATATGTGCCCTGAACAGATGTATATATATATAGGCAGAAAAGAGCTAAATTATTGTTTCTGATGCATCTACTTCCCATTTACGACTAAGGTTCTACTAACTCTTTCTTTGCATATCCTTTGTTTTTAAGGAGTTCTGTTTGCACGTTTTTATGCATATTGGTTATTGCTTCAGATGACGATTTTTTCAACGTTCTTGCTATTCCCGCCCGAATTTTTTGGTGGTAGAGATGTATATTACGCAAACACTTAACTGTTCCTAGATTATTATGCAGATGACACTGTGTTTACTCGTTTGGCTGACTTGTTGGTTGTAGGCTCAACGACACTATGAAAGCTAACCCAAACATGAACGATCTTGTAATGTTGACGGACATCACTAGGCTGGCGTATCTAATAATACAAAGTCAGAAATACTCTGACAACTTGGATCATTAGTTCTCTCCTCGCTCTTTCTTCTGACGTAAAAATAATGTCTGTTGTACCACTTCCTTTCTCTGCTTATATACAACACATCATAGGCAATTGCGACAGTTTACTGAGACTTCTTGTTTACGATTCTGACTGTACAATGACCTATAACTCTACCAAAGCTCTTATAGGTATTCTATATACACTAAATATATTGCGCCGTTGGAAAAGACAGTGTTACTGCTCTTGAAAGCTCGAATGTTTTTTCTCGTATGGGTGGCATGGTCCCAAAGTAGAAATACTATGAAGTTTTAATACAGTATGTACAAAAATCGAAGTCTCTTCAACGGTCACTAATAGCATATACTAGCAAACACTCCACAACATATGCTGCCTAAACCCCCTTTTTTAATACAATATGATAGTGTGTCTATGACACATATTAAGTTCTCACGTTCATATGACACTCGTGAGACAACGTTCGTTATAATATGCAGCACGTATAACTATTACGTATTTCAGATACATGCTTGTAAATAGGAGAGGGTTATAACACAAGTGCAAACTAACATGTAAATCCCTGTTATGGAGCGTAGTATGTTGCCCTCATCCACTGCACTGACGCATGATTAATATAGTGAGTATGGTCAACGTTCGTGCATCCTGTGCCGAAATGAATACGCAAGCAATCAATTTGAACAGAACGTTGTTATTCAAACTAGTAGAATGTTTCAACGGAAAATGTTGCTTCATTATGATAATGAGTAAGTTATACCTGAGCCTATAATACAAATGAGTAACAGCTTACATATACTTTTTTTAAATTTTATACGATGGTTTTCTTAATTGGGTGAAACTTCTTCCTAATTTCGCATATACTTTGCCACATAAGAAGTATCCTTCCTTGTGACTTCTTGCATAAGAGTCACCAATCTCCAGTTGATGCAATTTGTACATGCTTCCTTTGGCAATGGAAAGCATCATATCCAACCATACGCTCGCTATCTACAAATCATGTGATCGCTTCTCCCTTTCTCTCTGTTCAAGGAGAAAGAAAGGAGGAAAGAAGACTGTAAGTCCTCAGACGCTGTCTTATCGCATAAATGATGCTCCATTAAATCTGGAATCATGCAAGTAGATGTGAAGATGAAGGTTGTTTAAACCCCAAGAAAACAGTAAGTCCTTTGCTGGATAGAACATAAATGTAAAAAACAGTATAATACTAAGCTTGAGATGGCAAGTAGTTTCTATAAGAGTTTTCTGTACATCTAGTGCATATACTATGGAGAGATGCGTAAGTGGTACGTGTATATCGTTCGACGTACATACAGAACCTAGATATCCTTTCTGATATCTACATGGTAAGCGTGACATACTGTAAATGCAGCCCGCCATTAAACGTCCCCTGTTTCTGCGGGTGTGTAGAGGTGCATGCATGCCGCACCTGCATGTTTTACCATTTATATACGCGATGATTTCTCTATTTATAAGCAAGCTACAGTATGCCAAACAAAGCCCTTATGAGAGTAACGGACATAAGGTGAAGGCGAACGCACAATGTGTATAATAGAGTAACGTATTACAGTTGTTTTTCCATCGAGTAATTCGACTCAGTAATAAGGGATATAGCTGTACAATAAATCAATCTTTTCGTTCTACATTTTGTTCAAAACCGAAATGACGACGGATTCTTTGCCCGTACAGCTTGACTATAAGTAAGAGACCAGCCGAGAGCCAACTGAGTCCAGCGAGGAAAACTGAATAGTATCCAAAACCAATTCTGTCAATCATTGGAGGAGCAGTAAGGCTTAAACAGCAGCCAAGTACCATCGAGCTAAAGACTCCTGCTGCATTAGCTGAAGCCGCCTGGCTAGGGTGTATCGCATCGGACCAATAGGCACCCATAGCTGACGTGATTTGGTTTACACCAAAGCATTGAATGCCGAAACCAATAATAGCTGACCAGTAGGTGAGATTATTATTGATGCTCCAGCCGAAAAGTAGTAATCTACCAGGAATAAATATCAAGCAACACGGCCAGATATTTATTGTGATGCGATCTTCCACTTTGTGTCGTCCGCCACGTTTGGTTCGTGACGACAAGAGCAATCGATCCGAAAGTTGACCATTAATAAGGGCACCAAGTAAGTGGCCGCAACCTGCACCTGAATAGCTTAAGCCTGGATTATATAATAAACACAAGTGGTTTAGTAATACTTTTACGCGCACACATTTGCACCTGCTTTCATATGGGGAGTTAATGTCGTACGGATTGCAATACAAACTTACTTGCCAAGCGAAGTGGTGCTTTTGTTCAGACAGTGTCGGAACAATGGTCTTGACAGTAAACATACCCGCAAATGCGACGCCGGCGGCCAGAGAGGTCAACGAAATGTGAGGGTAGCATAACAGTAAAATTGGACGGAGCGGGTTAATCACTTTCTTCTTTCTTGCTTCGGTTTCTTGTTGCTGGATTTCATTTTTGTTGATCGTTGCTGTGTCCACCGACGTGGATGATGTCTCTGCTGTTATTATAGTTGCTGATGATATTGCTGCTGTAGGGAGCTTTTCCTCCACATCAAACCTTTTGCTGTCACGAAATGTTTCTGGCAGGGAAATGAATGAAACAATAACGACAAGGGCACCAAAAGCAAAGCAGAACCAGAAAGTGGTGCGCCACGTGTTATTGCTGATAGTCAGAAATCCGCCAATAATAGGACCTAATAATAAGATCATCCAACAGAGTATGATATGTACTGACGTGAGTCAGCAGGAAGCAAAGGTAGTCTAGGAACGAGGAGCTCAGGAAGAGCGCAACACAGATCTTTCTTCTTTGGATAGTGACAAGTGATGCGTGTGTCAAACCTCGAACGTTCCAACAGCTTTCCCTTGAAACGAAAACTCCGTAGAGTGAAAGCGCATTGTTACGCAACGATTTGGCCAATTTACTTGGTACTCAAAGTGCACAAAGGAATGGCGGGTGAACAAGGTGATCAATGGAGCAACGAGTTACGCGCAAAAGGGTCAAAAGATGTACAGTAGGAAGTCATCGTTTATGGCGTTATTCTTCTGATCGTCCCAATGGATCTTGAAAGCTGCTAAAAAAAACGTAGAACCCGCACAAAAACAAACGAACCGATTAACTTTATCAGTAGCAATAAAAATCAATGAAGGGTGAGTCAGTTTCACTAGCGGCAGCGTATACTTACCATGAGCGGTCAGCTTATCTGCGGCAGCACACTTGGAAAGAGTATGAATTCGGAATGGATGGAGGGAGGTAACACGGCGTAGTTCAGAGAACTGTTGGCGGATGGCGAAAATTATAAAGCAACAGTAGACAAGCACGCTTCACAATAAAAGATAACGATCTTTGATACACTGCAGCGTTGGAGTCAAGTGTGTGTTGTATCTATTCCCGCACACCGCACATGCAGTCAAAAGATACTAGCAAAATGGAATCGTCTGTGGACTACGCTTTATACTGTTTATCTTGTTGGGTGAAATGGAAACTGGCTGCTGGGAGGATCGTGTCCTTGATATTTACTAAGCAACTGATGCCGTAGAATCTGTTAAATTGTTTACCTTGTCAATCACTCCTGTATTGCCATTTGTTTGCTCACAGAAAAGCATTTCTTCCGTGAATCTACATGCTCATTCACATTCGTGTCTTTGTTTTCGCTTGACACGGTGCCGTGCACGGACCCCCTCACAACCAAGCGGCGACAGCATCGGAGGTACAGCAGCCCATGGTGAGAGACACGTACCACTACCGCCGAAGCACGCTTGTCTACTTGACCATCAGGTACCACTCCTCCTTTCATTTCCTTTGGTGCTGTATCTTTTGTTATGCCATAGTAGGCAACCCACAAGTTGATACGCAACCCGTTATCTGGGCCAATGAGAATTCACGGGGATTTGAAGTCCCGAACGAGAAAAATGTCTATATAAAGCGAGCAATTTCGCCTTTCTTTTTTCTCTTCTCTTCAGTTCGTTTTGGTACAGCTTTGATCTGTAGTACAGATGCACTGCTCTGTGCCATGATCGGGTCATTGCTTGTGCTGGCTATTGTCATAATTCTTCTGATGATCGGCAGATTCAGTGGTCCGCGCCCTGAAGAAAATTTGCAATATATACCAGTGGGAATGTGGTCATATACTCCGGCAGCCGATCGTGAACCTTCGGGTGCATGTGATGCCAACGGTATATGTTGGGATAATTGAAACGAACTTTTTTTTTATTATTTATTACACACAAATAAGAAAATGATAAACAAAATAAAAATATATTTTTCTTTTTCGCACTTTCCGCATAAACGTTTTACCGCTTTTGCCTCGCCTTTTTTTTATGTGCACGACAAGTTCCTTTTTCTTTTTTCGCGAACAAAAAGCTAATTACTCCCCCCTCCATCCATACACAGCTCCGTGCTAAACAAAGCGGGGAACAGTGACAGTGGCTCTGTATCGTAGCCGAAAGTAACACGATCACAATGCTTTGGCACTCTTTTTCACTTTCTGTGTTCGCCTAAATTGCCAAAGCAATTGTCAAGAAAAAAATTGTTATCGAGGATATGGTCGGTTATTTTATAAGAGGCAACGCCAGAGCATACGCCAGCAGACCTGTATAATTGTCAGATCTGGAATGTTTTTTTTCAGCTGTTC